>NC_043702.1:165934679-165936007 GCF_006229205.1 Suricata suricatta
TAATTAATTAGCTATCCAGTTAATTAGCCAGATAGTTAGTAGATTCATGGACTTCTGATCAGGGAGAGATGCTGATGACCTAGACTGGGCTTTAGAGTGTTTGTAGGGAAGAAAGGGCTTGAGCTGGGGTTTAAAGAAATCATATGCCTCAGTTCATGGGTTGGCAAACTGTCCTGCAGATTTGACCCACTGCCTATTTGTATAAATAAAGTTTTATTGGAACACAGCCATGTCCCCTCACCCCACTTATTTACATATTGGCTCTGGCTGCATTTGGAGGCTTTTCTCTAAAACAGCAGAGTGGAGTACTATCAGCAGAGATTCTGTGACCCACACAACCTAAAATATTTACTTTTAGGCCCACTCTAGAAAAGGTTTGCTGATCCTTGATTTAGATCGTGAGAAGGGACAAGAGAAAATCATTTCTGTCAGGAAGACTTTTATTCCAGGGTTAGTACAGCAGTTTGGAACAAAAGAAGGAGATGCAAGAGATACTTCAAAGGAGGAGTAAACTGGCCAGGTATCTCATTTGCTCTGGAAAGTTGAAAAGCATTCAGTCTGTATGAAACGCAGAACCTAGATGCTCAAGACCTTGATGGTACCAGTAATGGAAAATTGAGAGCGTTGCTGCTTTTTGTGGAAAGAAGTAAATGGAGCACAAGAGAGGAAACCTGGCTTATTAATCTAGATCAGAGGTCATCAGACTTTTTCTGTAGAGCGCTAAGTAGTAAACAGTAGTAAAATGTAAAATTCTTTGTAAAATCTTTCTGTCATGTATTATTATTTTTCTTAAGTAATCTTCTCCCCAGCGTGGGGCTCGAACTCATGACCCCTAGATCAAGAAAGGCAGACTCTACCAACCGACCCAGCCAGACACCTCGGTTGCATGTTCTTTGCTGATTTTACACAAGTTGTGGGCCGTACAGAACCACATTACAGGTGTAGTGTGCCAGGCCCTGATCCTGGACTCCTGGAGGTTGGTCCCAGCTTCCCTGTTTTATCTGTAGCATTGTGCAAGTCTCATAACTTGTTTGGGTCTGATTATTCACCTATAAAATGAATAGCCTAAATTAGATATTTATAAGGTATGTTTTTCTGAAATTCTGTGATTTTTAAGTGAATGTAACTAAGTTGCAGATGATTGAGTGCCTACTTGGAAATAGCTAGCCAACTATTTGAGTCTAGAATAGGCCTTAAGAATTCAATTTTTTTCCTAGTCCAGGAATTACTCCTGCCTTTTTTCTAGTTAAATAACTCAACAATGACACATTAATAAGGTAGACCATCCCATCTCTGGTCCGCTGTATAGGGTTGTTGGTATATGCTTT
>NC_043702.1:165936107-165946584 GCF_006229205.1 Suricata suricatta
AGTTGCAGATGATTGAGTGCCTACTTGGAAATAGCTAGCCAACTATTTGAGTCTAGAATAGGCCTTAAGAATTCAATTTTTTTCCTAGTCCAGGAATTACTCCTGCCTTTTTTCTAGTTAAATAACTCAACAATGACACATTAATAAGGTAGACCATCCCATCTCTGGTCCGCTGTATAGGGTTGTTGGTATATGCTTTCTTGGAATAAACCTGCGTGGACCTGATGCGAATGCGTAAACATTCCATACAGACCATCTAAACATCACTGCTGCTTTATAGCCCTTGTAAATCTTAAAATATTTTAAATAATTAGTATTCTTTCACACAACAAAGAGCTTTGAGTATGTGTTTTATCCTAGGCACCTACTAAGTTCTGGTACTAAGTCTCTAGTCTCTCAGTGCTTACACTTTTAAGTGTAGTCTTTCATTAGTCATTTATACACAAATGTCTACAGTCATTGTCCCTGTAACATGATTTCTGAACCCTCCCTAAGCAAGTTGCCTTCTGAAATCAGATGTGGACCTGGAACCCGACCAAGCTGCATCTGATGGTTGTAAATCTCTGATTGGATATAAAGTTAAAACCTAAAAAAAAAAAATAAAAAAGGATAGAAGGAACTTATAGAGGTAAGAGGAAAGCCTGGAATATTTTGTGTTAATAGAATAAAGGAAGAAGAGAATTTCAAGAAGGAAATTACGTGGACCTTGGACCCATGATGTGAGATCATGACCTGAACCAAAACCAAGAGTTGGGCACTTAACCTACTGAACCCCCCTGGTGCTCCTAGAATGCAGTTCTAAAATAGAGTTTCCTACCTGGGGCACCTGGGTGGCTCAGGTCATGATCTCGCAGTCATGAGATCGAGCCCTGCATTGGACTCCGTGCGGAATGTGAAGTGTCCTTAGGATTGTCTCTCCCCCTCTCTCGGTTCCCCCTCTCAAAGTTATATTAATAAACTTGTAAAGAAACTGTCCTTTAAAAGAAATAAAAATACGGTTTCCTACTTGATAAAGTATATTAATATCAAGTTTTGGAATTTTAAGGAGATCCTAAGACTACATAAACATTGTTAAATTTCTATTTTTCAAAAAACTTGCATTATGTCTATTTACTAATTCTTGATTCCTTTCTGCCATCTTAAATGCTTGTGTTTTGTTGATGTTTTTTTCATCTTTTTTAAATGTTTATTTGTTTTTGAGAGAGAGAGAGAGAAACAGAGGGAGAGCAGGAAGGGGCAGAGAGAGAGGGAGAGACACAGAATCCAAAGCAGGCTCCAGGCTCTGAGCTGTCAGTGCAGAACCTGACACAGAGCTCGAACTCAAGAACTACGAGATCATGACCTGAGCCAAAGTTGGATGCTTCACTGACTGAGCCACCCAGGCACCCCATTTGATGTTTTTTAAAAATTAAAACATATCTTTTTATTACATAACTGTATCCATGATTTGCCCCTTGGATTGGACTGAGTTTAATACAACTTTTAAAACCATCATTACTAGAAGTTTCACTTACCCCCAATGTTAGTCCTAATTAAATTATTTCCTGTGTACTCTTAGTCATACCATAAAGGAGGGTTTGTGTGTGTGCCCAGGCATGTGTGTGTGGTATTTTAAAGCTTGTACAGTTGAAACTTTTAAATCATTTTAGCATAGATTCATGGTAAATCAAGGGAGTTAATTTTAACTTTCTGTCTCTCCTAAGTGACATGAGATCATCCAGAGCCCGACTGCTTGAACTCTTCACTGATGTGAGCTGTAATCCAGAAATGATGAAGAACGCAGCAGATTCCTATTTTTCACTTTTACAAGGTTAGTTATTTATAGGAACTTCAAAGTTTTTGAAAAACAACTATGCAGAAGTTCACATTTAATTCTTAGACTTGACAGATCTGAATCGTTTAGTCTTCTAGGCTGTATTCTTGTATACTTGAGTTTCAGAAGTGTGAGACCGTAGGGTGGCTTAGGTCCTTCGGACATTTTGAAAAGTAAATGTGTACATGTTTCGTGTTGTGTTACCTTAGAAGAAGATGTGAGACGCAGAAAGGGAGGGGGCCAGATCTTTTCTTCAGGTATCTGGAAAAGTCGTTATCTGAACAGTTTTCTAAGCAGACTACCTGATACTTCTTCTGAAACTGAAAGGCTGTACCTTTTTATAGGTTTCATCAGTTCCTTGGATGGATCCTCCCAAGAAAGCAAGTTACGATATATTCAGAATTTCAAGTGGACTGATACATTACAAGGACAGGTTCCCAGGTAGGCAATGCTAACTGTGCCAAATGGAAGCCAGTTTTGTAACTGTTTGGGCAGTGGTTAACCCATTGCCTCTGTATTTGAGTAGAACATAGATCTGATCAGCCTTTTCTCTTAATGGGAAGTTGGTTAAAAACATTTTATCTGAACTCTTAATATGCTCAAGTCAAAATAGAATTTATTTCTCCTGGACCAGATCTGTTTGTGAGATGACCCATATAAATATTATCCAGACCTGAACAGTCTTAGCTGTATTAGTAACATAACAAAAATGGTTTGGGAATTTGGAATCCAAATCTTTGGCCCACCTTTAAGCAGAGCAGGATTTTGGTTTTTACCTAGTTTTCTTTTCTGATGGGTAGTTCAGCTGTGCTTGGTCAGTCTCTTTCTTTTTCTTTGTCCCCGATCTACCCCAGCTCTGTACTCTTTTGAGTCATAATTTTATTTTTTTCCTAATTTCTCTTCACCATTTCTGCTCTTTTAAAAAATTTCCTCTTGAAACTCTTTACACACATTTGAAACTAATTAGAAGAGATCTAGTTATAACAGGAACCAGCCCGTAATGGTGCTACATTTTTATTGAACTTTTTTTTTAACACCATTGTGTTGCTTAAATGGCCGTATATCTTGATCTCAATTTGCTGTAGACAATTGTATAAAGTCAGAAGGGAAGGAAATGGAAGTTGCTGAGAGGCCCAGGGCAGGCATGGCAGCGGCAGGAGTGTGGACTTGGGATTCCTACACGCCTTGTGCTGTGTGAACACCTTCTTCAGCTTTGCTGTCCAGATCCAGGGCCGTCGTGAGGAACGAAGCAGACACCAGTTTATGTTAAGTGATAAAATAAGGCCAGGTGTATAATATTTAGTAAATCATTAGTTTCTTTCCTTCCTTGAGAATATTGTAAGTAGGTTTCATAAGTTTGGTAGCAAGTTGGGGACTGTGGATTCTCTCCGGTTTTCATATTCTGGGGTACAAAATTTTTCCAAGTCCTCATTATCTGTTTTTTTTATGTGACCACCCCCCCATTTGTGCTTTATCTAAAATTAAGCAGTGTTTTTCTTAAAAAAGATGTTTCAGAGTCAAACCTCTATGATTATTATGTTACAGAATTTTAACAGATTCTAATGTGTTTTGCATTACATAAATTTGGCCCTCTTCCCCATCATACCATATTTGGATTCCTGTGACCGCATCTTTCAGTGTAGTTTCATGAGCCACTGAAGAATTAGGTGATGAAAGTCTTACGGAATTTTCTACATCTGAGATTTTTAAGTTCCTTTATGCTTGATTGCTACTTATTCAGTAGAATGTATGCGTGAATATATCTGTTCTGAACAGTGTTTTCTTCAGCTCTATGTAGTTTGCTTAGATGTGGTGCAGTAGCAATGGGGTGTTTGGGAGCAAGGCAGACTGAAATAAATGAAGGATAACAAGGGAGAGAGTTATTCTTGAGACTTCGTATAAATTAGCAAAACTGTCTTTTATTTTTTAAGTTTATTTATTTATTTTGAGAGAGAGAGAGTGTGTGCACACGTCTGTGCGCTGGGCAGGGGTGGAGAGAAAGAGGGAGAGAGAGAATCTCAAGCAGGCTCTGCACTGTCAGCGTGGAACCCAGCAGGGGGCTTGAACTCATCAACTGTGAGATCATGACCTGAGCCAAAATCAAGAGTTGGATGCCTAAGCACCTGAGCCACGCAGGCACCCCTCTCTTATTATTTAAAGGTAAACTAATAAATTAGATAGGCCTACTAGATTGCCAGATGTAATTCATTTGAAAGTTCTGAATGCTGAAAAAAATAAGCTTTAAAACCAAGCATTACATTTTTTTCAGTGGGGTAAAACTTTTAAGAGTTTGCTCATGGTGTGTGGCGGGGAGCCCTGGCTGTCTCATTTGGTAGAGCGTGCAGCTCTGGATCTTGGGGTCATGAGTTCAAGCCCCACATTGGGCCTAGAGCCTACTTTAAAAAAAAAGAAAAAATATATATATGCACACACACACACACATATATATAAAGTTTGTTCAGTGCTTGCTTCAGCGTGTATACTAAAATTGAAACAATACAGGGATCCTGTATGGTCCTTGCTCAAGGATGATGCAAATTTGTGAAACATTCCATTAAAAAAATGTAATAACTGTCATATTTTGTGTATTATAACATGTTAAACAGGATGTCATGTAAGTTATTTTTGAATGACTAATGTTTTATAACAACGCCCCGCCCTGTTTGTTGTTTTTTTTTTTTAATCTACAAAGTTTGCCTGTCTCCATTCCTTTTATGATGACGGCAACAGCTAAATACAAAATACGAAGTGGAATCACGATTCTAGTTTCCTCCCTTTGGGTCAGTTTTCTGTTTGTTAGTGTTACGTGTATACAATAAGGGTATTCTGTTTTCTTCATCATTTGAGATAAACAAGATGAGGAATTTTCAGAGTTTCCTCAGACAATAGTGATTTTAAAAAATTGACATTACTTTATTTGCTTTAGTTAGCTCTTGTCATCTTCTTTGTGTCATAATTAGTAATAGAATCTGAAGGAAACAAAGATATAAAAATGTGCTTGTTTTTAAGACCTTTTTATTTGTGGTACACATACTGATTGGCTGGGCATTCAGTGACTTCACCAGCGTCACCTCTGCTTGGCTTCTTGACTCGCTCCTCGATTTCTTTTTACAAACCAGTGCTCAGTCATGCTGGGTGGGTCACCGCTCTCGGAGAAAATGTTGATCCTTTCTTGTGCCTTAACAGCCATCACCTGCTGTCTTTCAAGGCACAAATCAGAGACAGTCTATACCATTAAACCTTCTTGAATCATTCTAGCTGGAAGCAGTGTCTCCTCTGAATTCCATTTTTTAAAAAAGGTGGTGTAAAGAGGGCGCCTGGGGGGCTCAGTCAGTTAAGCGGCTGACTTCAGCTCAGGTATGATCTCACGGCTCGTGGGTTCAAGCCCCGCATCAGGCTCTGTGCTGACAGCTCAGAGCCTGGAGCCTGCTTCAGAGTCTGTGTCTCCCTCCCTCTCTGACTGTCCCCCTCTCACACTCTGTCTCTCTTTGTCTCTAAAATAAGTAAACTATAAAAAACAAGAACAAAACAAAATAAAATGTGGTATAAGAAACACCCACTCCAAAATCAACCAATTGCTTACCAAGAGTGTAGATTCTGGGCCCCTTTCAGGCTTTCTGAGTCTCTGGAGCCAAGTTCCCCAAATTTATATTTTTAAAACTACTCTGTGTACAATAACCTTTGAGAACTTACTATTCTCATGTTTATTATTACGAAGTACATAGTGAACTATTGTTTTTCGTCATATTAATCATAAGGACTGTTTTCTTAATTTTTCCAAATTGCATAGAGTTCTTTATAATTCTGAGTGGATGAACAGTAGGCTTCATATAGAGATGTCTCAGTAATTGACAGAACTTAACGAACATGTTTATCATTCTAGTGCCCAGCAGGATGCTGTTTTTGAATTAATTTCCATGGGATTTAATGTAGCTTTATGGTATACCAAATATGCTTCAAGACTGGCTGGAAAAGAAAAGTAAGTCTAAAGGGGAGGGTTATATACATACGTGTTATTTCTTAAGTATATGGAGTTTCATTATTAGAAAGTCTAAGCTATTGATGAAAAGAACCACTTCTGTTAAGTGAAAGGTTGCCTCATAATGTTAGTATTCTGAGTATCAGAATTATGGAGCCCAGTGTTAAAATGGGGAAAAATATAATCTTGTTGGAGGTCTTATCTAAATGAAACCCCATACCAAGACTAGGAAAAAAATTGAATATTGGACTGCATAAAAGTAGCATAAACAAAGTTAAAAAACAAACGACAGAGGGTCAAAAAAATTGTAATGCATGTGACAAACTGTTTTTGTAATGGAAAATAAAGAGGAAAGGAAAGGCTCAACCAATCAATTGAAAATAAGTGAAGGACATGAACAGGCAACTCCTAGAAAAAGAAATACAAAGATAAGTATGTGAGAAATGTTTTGAAGGATTAAAGAATTGTGACAGGAAATAAGATGTAGTTTTTACAATAGTGAAAGGGGTTGTCAGCAATACAAAGCCGGCAGCTCTGAGCTATGGTGCCCTGGACATGTTTTTAATGTGCAGCCATTTAAAAACAAAGTTGAATTGTTAGAGCACGTGGCCGGCTTAGAGCACGTGGCTCTTGATCTCAGGGTTGTGCGTTAGAACCCCACGCTAGGTGTAGAGATTACTTAAAAATAAAATCTTACAGAATTAAAGTTGAGTTGTGTGTGCTGTTGTAAAATTATCTCTAAAGTAATTTAGATGATTAAAACGAGCAGAATAGTGAATGGTGTGTGTGTGTGTGTGTGTGTGTGTGTGTGTTTAAGTGTGTTCATGCATTAAGTGTAGAATATTTTGAACTTGTTTAAATGCAGAGAAGATTACCTGGAAGGAAAAACTAGACCTATAGACAGGGTCTCTCTTTTTTTCATTTGTAGTGTCTTCTCTGGATAGTTCTCATGTGCATCTGTTACTTTTTTAATTGGCAAACTAGATTTTTTAAAAGGGAGAAGACCAGTAGTGAGAAATGACTAATTTGGTTTTACGATCATGCGCCAGTTGTTGGTTTTAATACAAGAAACAGGATTCATCGGCTAACTAATGTAACCACTATCTTTAAGCATAACAGAAGATGAAGCAAAAGAAGTCCATCGAAGCCTAAAAACTGCAGCAGGGATTTTTAAACATTTAAAGGTAAAGTAATATGACAGTAAAATATATTCCTGATGCTTTAATTTTTGATTAAATTTTCTTCCTTTGGGGACTGGAGGAAGGAATTATTTCACTATGTAGAAAGAATCTACTGTGTGTCCTGGTTTTGGTATGTGAAGTACTTTGTTGATGAGTGCAGCCAATTACAGAGTATCACGTGTCTTCACTTCAGATAATCATCAGTGAATTTTGTTTTTTATTTTTTAAAGTTTTTGTTTGTTTAAGTAATCTCAATACCCAACATGGGGCTCGAACTCAGGACCCTGAGATCAAGAGTCACATGCTCAGGGTGCTTGGGTGGTTCCATCCGTTGAGTGTCTGACTTGATTTTGGCTCAGGTTGTAATCCCAGTTTCCTGGGATTGAGCCCCAGATGGGGCTCCGCGCTTGGCATTGAGCCGCTTGCTTCCCCCCCGCCCGCCCGCTTGTGCTCTCTCTTGCTAGTGTCACATGCTCTTCTGATTGAGCAAGTCAGGCACCCCCGCCAGTGAATTTTACAACTGAAAATTCAAGTTGTGATTCACTGCTTATTTTTCTGTCTCTTTGGAAAAGACAGGAGACAACAAAGTGCACAGATTGATGGTTCTTACGTCCAGCCTACAGCAGTTGTCTGGAAAGTCAGGACCCTGCAGAACCGAGCTTCTGGGTGTGCTCTCTGGATGTCAGCGAAAATGGTGGGGGGCAGTCAGCGTGCACTTGTTATATTAAGTTTCCTGAAGCTGTGATGGAAATTAGAGAAAAGACTAATGTATTTAGCAATCAGGATCCCTTCCTCCCCCCCCTCCATTCTAATTAAACCGACATTTACTGGACTGCCTTCCAGAGACCGATGATGGGCTTTCTCATGATAAAATAGGATGTGGGGCTCAGCACCCGGCGTCTGATTTCTCTCTTGGTTGTGAGATCGAGCACTGCGTCTGCATTGGCAGTGCAGAGCCTGCTTGGGATTCTCTGTCTCCCTCCCCAACTCACGCACTCTCTGTGTCTCTCTCAAAATAAACAAACATTAAAAAAAAAAGATGCTTTTACAGTAAGTTAAAACTTGTGATCCTGAGTTATCTATTAAATTGTAGATTTCTTTATACTTTGGTATTATTAATGAGTGGATAATTCTGGCCATCATGCAAAAGAGAACTTTGATTACTGTGTCAGTTAAACATTTTCTAAGAGGAAAATATGACTTGGCGTATCTAAGCTATGTGTTATGACCCAGAGTTTGCAGAAGTTTATGAGAAGCTTTAAGTTTTAGTATATAGGAGCTTTTATTCTCTATAAGCTTAATATTGCTCCTCTTTACACAGTTTTGGTGCCCGGAATTTTTCTTTTTTTTTTTTCCAGTTTAGGATTTTTTTTTCTTAAAGACTTTTTTTTTTTGGAAGATTTTATTAAGTTACCTCTAAACCCACTGTGGGGCTTGAACTCACAACCCTGAGACCAGGGATTGTATGCTGCACTGACTGAGCCAGCCAGGTACCCTCTTGGGTTTCCCATAAATCCCCTAATTGAATGTGTGATAACTTCCATTTTGTTCATCTGTAACAACTGGCTTAAGGTGAAATTTGGCTTCTTTATTTTTGTTTCTCTTTCTCAGGAAAGTCATATCCCAAAGCTCATCACGCCTGCAGAGAAGGGCAGGGATTTAGAGGCACGGCTCCTAGAAGCTTACGTCGTCCAGTGTCAGGCGGAAGCTCAAGAAGGTATCCTAAGTAGCGTAAGATTTCCTTTCTTTTTTCTTTTTTAAGAAATCTCTACTGACATCTACTTTATTTATTTTTCTAATTAGAATTAGCTGGTTTTGAGTTTCACATTTTGTGAAATTTCTAGTGAGGAACATTTTCACTGTCAGCATTTGGCTTCAAGCGGGATTTACAGGAAAAGGCCTTGCTAAGTGTATGGATCTTTTAGAAGAGATTTTAACTTCATGCCATTTCTGACCACAGATGAATTACGTAACTCTTCGCTTCCCTCTGTACCTTGCTTACTCCTTTTTCTCTCCCACTGTCTGGCTTGCCTCTCTTCCCCTTTCAGTGGCCGGAAATAAATGAAGACTCATGTAAAACCAGCAAAGAGACTTTGTGGGCTTTTTGTTTTCCTTTCAAATTCCAGTGCCCTAGAAGTATTCCTTTTCCTCTGACATAGTAGTTTGTAGGACTAGTATTTTGTGATGAGCTGGTAATTGGCTAGTGATTTAAAGAAGTAGTATCGGAACCAGCAAGCCTATTAGTGTTCTCGGTTTATGTTTGCATTTTCTGTAAATTTCTGTTCATGTTAAAATTCTTAACAGATTGTCTTAAAATGCCAAATCATTGTTGGGGTGTCTTTTGCTATTACAATTCACTTAGTACGAATGCAAGTGAACTTAATTCTGCCTCCACTTTGCTGTGCTTTGGTGACAGTAACGATCGCCCGGGCAATCGAGCTGAAACACGCGCCCGGGCTGATTGCCGCGCTGGCGTATGAAACGGCCAACTTCTATCAAAAAGCCGGTGAGTTCCTAATTCTCCTCTTGTAGTTTTAGTCTTTAGAAGTTCAGATTAAGCCCTTGGCTTCATAGGGAATAAGCAGAACAAAAAGATTCTCCGGGTTGTTTCATCATTTGTAAAACTAGAACAACGTCTACGTTAGTAATCTTGGTTAGAAGAAGGAGAGCTGTGCACGGCTAATACGCTGCGTGACCTTGACCGGAGAGGTCAGTGCTGTACTTCTGAGCCAGTTACGTCATAATTACACAGGTGTTTTGATTTTGAGTTTTTTTCGGTCTTTGTAATAACCTTCTAGTTGCTATCATTAAACCAAACTCCAGAGAATTAGCATAGCGAACCTGTAGTTTCACTGTTAGCAGGCGGGAAGTCAGGACTAGTCAGGTCTTCTCATTAGCCTGTTATTCTTCTCAGTCACTGATTTAGGAAACGCACATTTATTTCTGTTTATGGGATGGTCACTACTTTAGTTGCCAGCTACACAAAGATCAGTGTATAGAGTCACGGTCTAGGGAAGGAAACCAACACTTACCCACATTATAATGGCCTAAGGTAAGTTGTTACTGCAGCCGTGAGGTTACAGCCCCAAGGATCCAGGCATGCTACAGAAGGCTTTCTATGAGAAGGTGGTGTTCGGGCCTCCTTTTGAAATATAAATAGAAGTTCTGAGTTTGCTAGGAAGCTTTAGCGTATGGGAAGAGTAGAACATTCTAGAATTAGTATGTACAGAGACGAGAAAGAATTTGGCACAGTCTGGGACCTTTGAACAGCTGCTCCTAGCTGAGACTCAGGGTGAGTAACAGGAGAAAAGGTTAGAAAGCTTGCATGTGTGAGGTCACGAATTGGTTTGCAGCCTTAGAAGTTTGGCTTTTATTCGGCAGATGATTGGGACCCATGGAAAGGTATAAAGCAAATCTGATTTGATTGGATTTGAATTTATGAAAGCTCTATCGGGGCACCTGGGTGTCTCCATCAGTTGAGCCTCCATCTTCAGCTCAAGTCAT
>NC_043702.1:165946684-165951844 GCF_006229205.1 Suricata suricatta
GTTGGACCACGAGCAATGCCTGCATTTGATACACATTTGCAGAGTGAGCACGTCCTTTTACAGGCTGATAACATTTGCCTTGAAACCTGTTTAGTCATTAACCCTAGACTCCTCCCTCCCTGCCCCTCTGCATTAGCACAGTAGTGTCTCTCCTTTATCTGCAGTGCCCAAATTGTAAAAACTGATTTCATGATTGTTGGTGAGTTCTGGCCCCACATTGGGCTCTCTGCTGTCATTGAAGAGCCCACTTCAGATCCCCTGGTCCCCCTTTCTCTGCCTCTTCCCTGCTTGTGCTCGCTCTCAAAAATAAATAAATCTTAAAAAAAAAAGCAAAAGCACTTTGCAGTGTGCTTCAGTGGTTCAGTTGGTTAAGCGTCCGACTCTTGACTTCGGCTCAGGTTATAATCCCAGCCCAGGGTCCTGGCATCGAGCCCCGCATTGGGCTTTGTGCTGAGCATGGAGCCTGCTTGGGATTGGAATTCTGTCTCCATCCCTTTGCTCCTCTCCCCTGCTCAGTTCTCTCTCACTCTTTCCAAATATATATATATATGAAGAAGATGATTTTTCCTCCCAGCCCATAGTTAGAAGGTTAGTTTGGTTCAAGGCTTGACATAATCCCATGTTTTATACTAACAGAGATTGGGGGAAGCTTATTCAAGTAAAGAATAAGGAAAGAAGTAAAGAAAGGGATTGTGTTGATATTCAAATAGTGGACAAAGGCGTTTATTCATTTGATGCATTTATAACACAGTAATAGCAGAAAGCATCATTTGGGGAGAGAATGAATGAGGATTTGTTTCTTTATCAGGCTTACTGTTATCACGGTCAAACTTTGTTGGCTAGTGATAAATGTGGCGAAGCGATCCGGTCTCTCCAAGAAGCAGAAAAATGTAAGTGTTGCTGCCAGAATACTAACTCCCTTCTTAAACACACAAGTTTTATCATAAAAGGAACTAGGCAGTTACAAGAGATTTTGGCAACGTACATGAAAGAGAATGGCAAAGAGGAATTGGAGAGAGAGAAAGTTTCAAAACCCAGAGAACCTGTAGAACACAGCCCTTTCCCTTACGCTGTTACTGGTGTTGCTGTCACACTAGGTAATTACTACTGGTGTTGCTGTCACACTAGGTAAGCAGCAGCAAAAGTTGCTGTCCTCTCTGACTTAAAGCTTTCCTGGTATCAGTAATAACCAGATGATTTTCTGTCCCTCTGGCCTGCAGTTTATGCAAAGGCAGAAGTACTGTGCAAAGAATACGGAGAAACCAAAGGACCTGGGCCAACGGTCAGACCCTCAGGACACTTATTCTTTAGGAAGCTTGGCAGTCTGGTGACGAACACCCTAGAGAAGTGTCAGAGAGAGAACGGGTTCATGTGAGTACGGCTCGGTGTGGTCTTGGCGGGATGAACACTGGCGTGTGCGTGCCCAGTCGCGGCGCCTAAGATCCATGCTGCGGTCGTGGTGTCAGTCTCTGGTAGTCTCTGCCCCACGGATCTGGTGTCCCATTGGGCTTAACTTGAGTTTTCCCTTTATATTGGTGGCAAAGTTCCCTCGAGTCGGACCTCACTTCATTCTGCTGCTGCTGCTGCTACATGTAAAAGCAGATTTTAAAATTGTAACGTGGGTGATTAACAAAGAGCTCACTTACAGTGTCTCAAGTTTCTCCTCTTAACTTCGTTTCTCTGCTGCTTCGTCCCCCAAGTGAGGTGTCGCGTCTCCACTCCTCCCACGTGGGCATCTTGCTCTGGTCGCAGCCGCCTGTAAAGCAAGGAAGTGGGTTTTGGTTCCATCCTGCTTAGTCCTGTCAGGCAGTTTAACATTGTGAGGTCAGCATTGTTCACACTGCAGGGGACCACTGTGTAGGTTGCTGAAATCCATTTCGTCCCTGCTTTTTCTCTTTACAGTCCTCCCCTTCCGTGCTGCACCTGGTTGTACAGAGCTCTTTTCCTTCCCCAGATATGCCTGGGCTAACTTGCCTCACGTCTTCCGGAAAGCACTCCTGAACCGCCCCCTCCCCCGACGGCGGGTTCTCACGGCACACAACGACCGTCAGTCGTCAATTGGAGTTTCTGTTAGTGTCTGTTAGTCGTAGTGTCTGTTACTTATCATTAAGTCTTCTCTGTCTTATCATTAAATGGTCTGTTTCTCACACAGGGCCTTGAACATAATAGCCACTCAAGTAGTTAATGAATGAATGAATTGCTGTTTAAATTGCTTTTTGCAGTTACTTTCAAAAAATCCCAACAGAAGCCCCACAGCTGGAACTCAAGGCGAACTACGGCCTCGTAGAGCCTGTACCTTTTGAATTTCCTCCGACAAGTGCTCAATGGACACCGGAAACACTGGCCGCATTTGATCTCACCAAAAGACCCAAGGATGACAGCGTACGAGATTGGCTTCCTTCCGTTTGTTCACAAAGTTTAAAAAGAGAACTCAGAGTTAGCCTTTTGTTGTTTTTCTCTGCTTAAGTAGATCTGTGTATCTGTCTGAATGTCAGGTCGGCCTCCCAACTGCATTGTTGCTGTGGTGTGTGGTGTGAGTTCTCTCAGAGATCAGATCTCTGGGCCTTAATTATCTTCTGATTTTTCACATAATCGAGGCTGTTTTCAACACATTATCTTGCCCTTC
The DNA here is from genome assembly GCF_006229205.1 of Suricata suricatta. Classification (NCBI taxonomy): domain Eukaryota; kingdom Metazoa; phylum Chordata; class Mammalia; order Carnivora; family Herpestidae; genus Suricata; species Suricata suricatta. The sequence continues at coordinate 165,949,311 of NC_043702.1, forward strand.
TACAATTTATCAGAGCCTCCTTTAGGAAGAATGTGGGAGAAGAGGTCTAGAAGGAAGGCTTATCCATGTTTATATTGCTGTAGCAATACTCTGTTTTTGATTTGGCTACCGCAAGGTATTTGAAGATTCGACCTTATTTCAACATTGCGTGAAATCATCCGGGGGTAAAATAAGACTGCTTTTATTCATTTATAGCTAAGTCAAAAAGTAGGTGAAGTGGGAAATTTGAGGTCGGACTGCCCAAAGAGGAGGGGTCCGTGGGGGATGGAAATTAATTTGCAGCCATAGCTCCTTCCTGGAAATTGGGTTGTTTTTATAGAATTTCCTACCCATTCTGAAACCATTAGTATTTAAAATGACTGCCTTTTTATCCTGGTTAGCTGCTAAGATAATGCTGTAAGAGGGAGGCTGTTACTGTCCTGAGTTAGACTCCTCACTCAGTCTCTCCCTCCTCAGAAAAAGCAAAAGCACCATTAGCTCGATGTTTGCCTACCCATCTAGGTTCTCATCTTCACTGAAATATTGCTTTCTGATTCTTTCGTTTTTTTTTTAATTTTTTTTAAATGTTTTATTTTTGATACAGAAGGGACAGAGCATGAGAGGGGGAGGGTCAGAGAGAGGGAGACACAGAATCTGAAACAGGCTCCAGGCTCTGAGCTAGCTGTCAGCACAGAGCCCGACGCGGGGCTCGAACCCACGAACGTGAGATCTGACCTGAGCCGAAGTCAGAGGCTCAACCAACGGAGCCACCCAGGCGCCCCGCTTTCTGATTACTTCTTAAACAGAATTGATACATAGCTTCTGGAACAGCTTTGTTCATCTCAGGGTTGGGTAATTTAATAACAACATCTTTAAAAACCCTATGTTGGGGTGCCTGGGTGGCTCGCTCAGTCAAGTGTCCAGCTTCGGCTCGGGTCATGATCTCATGGTTCGTGAGTTGGAGCCCCGCATCAGACTCTGCTGACAGCTCGGAGCCTGGAGCCTGCTTTGGATTCTGTGTCTCTCTCTCCCTCTGCCCCTCCCCTGCTTGTGATCTCTCTCTCTCTCTGTCTCTCAAAAATAAAATAAACATTAAAAAATAAATAAAAATTAAAGATCAAAAGTCTCCGGTGGGAAAGATCTAGTGTTTGTTTTCCAAATCGTAGTTTCTTAGGCACTTAACGCGCACCCTTTTCTCCCTAGACCAAACCCAAAGCCGAAGACGCAGTGAAGCCTGTCAGAGAACCAGATATCAAACCTCAGAAGGACACGGGGTGCTCCGTCGCCTAAACCTGATAAAATGTGCACTTCGAATTTCTCTACCACTAGATAAGATAAACCCTGGGACTTCATATTTCCTGGAATGTTTTCTCTGAAGCCTGTAGAACGATTTAGTACATTCAGAGGGACTCTGCTTCCGTTTATTTGTTCTCAGTTTTTAATATAGTAGAGATGTCTCATGCTTTGTTTCCAAACTCCTTTTTAATCAGGACAGCATGTAAGAGATTTTATTATGCCCCTAGAGGGCATACTTGGGGGTTGGGTCGTAGTAAGTTTCAGGTTAATATAGGCCAGAATCATGTGGCTTCAGGTATGGTTTTCTGTCTTTACACACAGAAAGTTTTATTTTCCTTCCTCTTATCTGAGTACAGAAGAATGACTGGAGTTGGTTTTTAACAGAGTTTTCTTCCCCTTACCATTAGGTTGTCATACAGACTTGTGTTCTGTTCTCTTTTTGGATGGAGAAGTCATTTATAGTTAAAGACCAGAAAGTCTTCAGATCCCTTATATTTGTAGGAAGCTATAATTTGTTCAGAAAAATCAGTGTGTGTAGGTACTATAAGACCATTTAAGAACTTCTGTTCTGTTTGGTGGCCCCGCACTTCATGCCAGTCTCAGTGGACCTACAGTGGTTTTTACAAGGACCTTTTCTAATGGGTTTTTTACTGGAGGACAGAGCTTTGTGCCAGCTCTTCACGTTCCCGTGTGAGAGAACACAATGAAATTGTTCTTGCGGAAGTCAGGTATTTCGTGATGTCAAGGAAGCACATTAAGCCTAAGTGAGATGGGTTGTCCTGAATTACACCGGTAACTTCACAGAAGTTACGGTCAAATGCCTTTGTTACCGATTTCAGTGTGCATTATTTCTGTATGGTTTTCTAATTTACATATTCTATCAGAATTGCATTGCTTCAGGCCAAAGGCCATCGCAAAAACAAGAGCAAACAGTATGAACTTAAAAATAGTTTGTAGTATTCGAAACAATTAGTTTAGCATATATGCAAACTTGGGAAATAGCGGGTGCATTCTGCTTTAACAAAGTCAAACGTCTGTAGTTTTATCTTTTTTGATTCTTCTGTCTTACAAATGACAGACGGTTCACTTAGTAGAAATAATAGTAGTGTATATGGAGAGCTTCCCATGTGCCGGCCACTCGCTGAACACTTAGTAGGTAAACCACTGACTCCGCATAGCAGCCGTGTGATGCACAGGTGAGGTCTGCAGAAAGTGCTGAGATAGAACAGACGTTTCATTGTGAAGAATCAGTAGATCAT
>NC_043702.1:165951944-165953142 GCF_006229205.1 Suricata suricatta
GAAAGGAGAGAATTCTCATTAAGTATACAGAAGGTTCCCCCTTAAAAGTGGGTTTGAGGGGCACCTGGGTGCATCAGTCAGTTAAGCGCCCGATTCTTGTTTTCAGGTCAGGTCATAATCTCATAATTGGTTGGTGCTAACACATGGAGCCTGCTTGGGATTCTCGCTCTTTGCCCCTCCCCCACTCATTTCTCCCTCTCTCTCTGAAAATAAAAAAAGTAAGCTTTATAAATATAGACATATATATTAATTTTATATTTACATAAACACATACATAAATATATAAATAAAATAAACTTTAAAAAGAAGTGGGTTTTAGGAGCGCTTGGGTGGCTTCGTCAGCTAAGTGTCCAACTTTGGCTCAGGTCATGATCTTGTGGTTTGCGAGTTCGAGGCCCGCGTCAGGCTCTGTGCTGACAGCTCAGAGTCTGGAGCCAGTTTCCAATTCTGTGTCTCCCTCTCTCTCTGCCCCTCCTATGCTCACACACTCTCTCTCTCAAAAATAAACAAACATTTAAAAAATAATAAAAAATATTAATAAAAAGTGGGCTTGAAGCAAACAGTAACTGCATCGCTAAAGCCCAGCTCTATGATTCTGTGTCCTCTCTTTCCCCCCACCTCGGCTCACAAGAGCTGCACTGTCAGTCAGCATTTGAAAGCTGCCCACGATTTATGAAAGGCTCACGAACACAATGACAGACCCAGTGCGCACAGGGCTAGTAAGGCAGTACTTACCCTGGTTTTCAGGCTACTAGTACTTACATAAGCCGTGTAGAAACACATTTTCAAGTGAAGATACTTTCTCCATTTAGCAGAGTATGCAGGCTCCAAACTGGATAAAGCATGATCTAAAGTTACATTTTAAAAAGCAAAATATAATTTCACCCCGATTCACTAGGAGATTTTTAGGTCATGTGTTCAGATGCTAAAAGCAGAATGCCATTCAAGTCTAAAACTCAAGCATTTACATATTTCCTAAAAAAACACTTTATTTTAACATGATTTTCCCATAACTACACTTTAACTACACAGACTGTTTGAGGACAATGTCGCCTCCTTTGAAAGGTAATGCAACTTAAGTTTAAGATAATGATAAAAACAGAACTTGAAGAGAAACACAAACGACACTGTGACGCTGTTTTCTGTCATCATCTAACACAGCAGTGCCCAGGTGGTAACTGCAGTTGGCGGTGCGGGC
>NC_043702.1:165953242-165954441 GCF_006229205.1 Suricata suricatta
GAAAGGAGAGAATTCTCATTAAGTATACAGAAGGTTCCCCCTTAAAAGTGGGTTTGAGGGGCACCTGGGTGCATCAGTCAGTTAAGCGCCCGATTCTTGTTTTCAGCTCAGGTCATAATCTCATGGTTTGGTTGGTGCTAACACATGGAGCCTGCTTGGGATTCTCGCTCTTTGCCCCTCCCCCACTCATTTCTCCCTCTCTCTCTGAAAATAAAAAAAGTAAGCTTTATAAATATAGACATATATATTAATTTTATATTTACATAAACACATACATAAATATATAAATAAAATAAACTTTAAAAAGAAGTGGGTTTTAGGAGCGCTTGGGTGGCTTTGTCGGCTAAGTGTCCAACTTTGGCTCAGATCATGATCTTGTGGTTTGCGAGTTCGAGGCCCGCGTCAGGCTCTGTGCTGACAGCTCAGAGTCTGGAGCCAGCTTCCAATTCTGTGTCTCCCTCTCTCTCTGCCCCTCCCATGCTCACACACTCTCTCTCTCAAAAATAAACAAACATTTAAAAAATAATAAAAAATATTAATAAAAAGTGGGCTTGAAGCAAACAGTAACTGCATCGCTAAAGCCCAGCTCTATGATTCTGTGTCCTCTCTTTCCCCCCACCTCGGCTCACAAGAGCTGCACTGTCAGTCAGCATTTGAAAGCTGCCCACGATTTATGAAAGGCTCACGAACACAATGACAGACCCAGTGCGCACAGGGCTAGTAAGACAGTACTTACCCTGGTTTTCAGGCTACTAGTACTTACGTAAGCCGTGTAGAAACACATTTTCAAGTGAAGATACTTTCTCCATTTAGCAGAGTATGCAGGCTCCAAACTGGATAAAGCATGATCTAAAGTTACATTTTAAAAAGCAAAATATAATTTCACCCCGATTCACTAGGAGATTTTTAGGTCATGTGTTCAGATGCTAAAAGCAGAATGCCATTCAAGTCTAAAACTCAAGCATTTACATATTTCCTAAAAAAACACTTTATTTTAACATGATTTTCCCATAACTACACTTTAACTACACAGACTGTTTGAGTACAATGTCGCCTCCTTTGAAAGGTAATGCAACTTAAGTTTAAGATAATGATAAAAACAGAACTTGAAGAGAAACACAAACGACACTGTGACGCTGTTTTCTGTCATCATCTAACACAGCAGTGCCCAGGTGGTAACTGCAGTTGGCGGTGCGGGC
>NC_043702.1:165954541-165955860 GCF_006229205.1 Suricata suricatta
AAAGCATATACCAACAACCCTATACAGCGGACCAGAGATGGGATGGTCTACCTTATTAATGTGTCATTGTTGAGTTATTTAACTAGAAAAAAGGCAGGAGTAATTCCTGGACTAGGAAAAAAATTGAATTCTTAAGGCCTATTCTAGACTCAAATAGTTGGCTAGCTATTTCCAAGTAGGCACTCAATCATCTGCAACTGAGTAGTTACATTCACTTAAAAATCACAGAATTTCAGAAAAACATACCTTATAAATATCTAATTTAGGCTATTCATTTTATAGGTGAATAATCAGACCCAAACAAGTTATGAGACTTGCACAATGCTACAGATAAAACAGGGAAGCTGGGACCAACCTCCAGGAGTCCAGGATCAGGGCCTGGCACACTACACCTGTAATGTGGTTCTGTACGGCCCACAACTTGTGTTTGTAAAAATCAGCAAAGAACATGCAACAGAGGTGTCTGGCTGGGTCGGTTGGTAGAGTACGCCTTTCTTGATCTAGGGGTCATGAGTTCGAGCCCCACGCTGGGGAGAAGATTACTTAAGAAAAATAATAATACGTGACAGAAAGATTTTACAAAGAATTTTACATTTTAGCGCTCTACAGAAAAAGTCTGATGACCTCTGATCTAGATTAATAAGCCAGGTTTCCTCTCTTGTGCTCCATTTACTTCTTTCCACAAAAAGCAGCAACGCTCTCAATTTTCCATTACTGGTACCATCAAGGTCTTGAGCATCTAGGTTCTGCGTTTCATACAGACTGAATGCTTTTCAACTTTCCAGAGCAAATGAGATACCTGGCCAGTTTACTCCTCCTTTGAAGTATCTCTTGCATCTCCTTCTTTTGTTCCAAATTGCTGTACTAACCCTGGAATAAAAGTCTTCCTGACAGAAATGATTTTCTCTTGTCCCTTCTCACGATCTAAATCAAGGATCAGCAAACCTTTTCTAGAGTGGGCCTAAAAGTAAATATTTTAGGTTGTGTGGGTCACAGAATCTCTGCTGATAGTACTCCACTCTGCTGTTTTAGAGAAAAGCCTCCAAATGCAGCCAGAGCCAATATGTAAATAAGTGGGGTGAGGGGACATGGCTGTGTTCCAATAAAACTTTATTTATACAAATAGGCAGTGGGTCAAATCTACAGGACAGTTTGCCAACCCATGAACTGAGGCATATGATTTCTTTAAACCCCAGCTCAAGCCCTTTCTTCCCTACAAACACTCTAAAGCCCAGTCTAGGTCATCAGCATCTCTCCCTGATCAGAAGTCCATGAATCTACTAACTATCTGGCTAATTAACTGGATAGCTAATTAATTA
>NC_043702.1:165955960-165958643 GCF_006229205.1 Suricata suricatta
CTGAGGAATTTTGGAAGCAAGGTTTCCAGGACCTTGAGGGGCTAGCTGTTGCTAGGGAAACACCATTTATCACCATTTAATAAAACTTCAGATGCATATCAGGGGCCTTAAACTTGGAGTAGGATTGCCAGCATATATCCTGGGGCAGACGAGATGAAGTAGATTTAGGGGGAGGTTTAGCGCCCAGCAAAGTGTCATCCTTGAGGCAGCTGAGCTCCTAGAGAGAGGTCACTCTGTGGGTCTCAAGGATTTGTCAATGGGCTGTAGGCAGTCAGGCAAATTAATTTCTATTTTGCCTTAGTTTCCCATATCACCATGGCCAGCAATTAAACCCCTTTCCTTTGTTCTTGGGTAGCCAGGTGTCCGAGGAATACCTCACCTCTGCCGCCATGGTGGGGGTGGGTTGCCAGCCTGTCTTTGTCCTCAGCCTGCCTCTTGCTTCCTCATCAGTGAACACTGGTTAATAGCTCAAAAAATCTCCCCAGTTTGGGAGCCAGCCTGGCTAGGTTTAATATCCTATTACTTACTATCTCTGTGCCTTGGTTTTTTTATCTCTAAAATAAGAAAGGTAAAGCTTGAGCATATCATTGAATATAGTACCAACCTTATAAAATGAGAATTAAATGAGTAAAGACACACCAAGGAATTAGAACAATTCTTACCAAATAGCAAGTGTCTAATAAAAGCTAGGTATTATTAAGTACCTATCACTTCCATAATAGTGTATATATGTTCTAATGGGGTAAGCACACTGTTGTCTTAATGAGCACCTAATGTATTTTAAGATTACGTCAGCAAATATGGCAGACTGAGTTGATATGAAAGTCCTCTTCCTGTTCCAAACACATGGAAATGCTGGATAAAATTAAAATATTAAATCAAGCTGTACTAAGGATGTAAGAGACACAGAGAGGCTGGAAGGAAGGAAACCTAGGTATCAGCAAAAGAAGGAAAACTCAAAATCCTAAGAGTGACCGAAGAGGGTTTCAGAACTGGATACAGACCTTGAACCTAAGGTTTAATACTGGTGCAGAGAGGAGAGCCCAAAGCACAGACCCCGTGAGTGTGAGGAGCCAGGGTGAAATACCTAAATAAGACTAAGATAAATAAATTACAATCTTATCTGTAAAACATGGACTAGAAAAACTCTCTACTGGCATACAAAAACGGAAAAATACTTTGTCATCTCTTGGCAACATGGGTAGAAATAGTCGACTGAAAAATATTGGAACCCTAGGCCAGTACCAACTGCTGGGTGTGGGCAGATTCAGAGTGCTCAGGTGGCATGAGGCCCCGGAAGTGAAGCTTCAGGACCCACAGATCTCTGTGGGAAGCGAGCACCGAGCCCCCTGGGAGGGAATCTTCATGACAAGGTACACTGGATCTCCACTAAAACACCCCTTGCTGCGGATGCCGTGGTGAAAACTTACAAACCACAGGAAGAAACCAACCCTCCTGAGAAGTTACCGAGTCTTCAGCCAAGAGTCAGGAATAGCAGAGCAACACAACACTACAATGAGTATGTCTAATATATTCAGAGAGAGAAAGGAAGTAAGACATAATATCCAAAAGGAACAGGGTGATTTGAAAAGGAACTGAACAGAAATTCTAGAAACAAAACACATATTCAACACAGGATACATTGGATGTAGATTGAACAGTGAAGAAATCTCTTATAACAGCATAAAGAGAGATATATTCTGTTAACATCAAAGAAAAGTTTTGAGATAAGAAGAATGGGTGAAAAAGTTCAGTACGTTCTGAATGGGAGTTCGGAAGAAGTGAATGGAAAGAACAGGGGAGGTCATGTTGGAAGAGGTAATGGCTATGAATTTTCAATATTTGGGGTTTTTTTAAGTTTATTTATTTATTTTTGAGAGAGAGAAAAAGCACGAATGGGGAAGGGGCAGAAAGAGAGGGAGAAAGAATCCCAAGCAGACTGCCTGACATGGGGCTCGAACCCACGAACCATGATATCATGACCTGAGCTGAAGTCAGGAGTCGTACTGAGCCACCCAGGTGCCCCTAAAAGTTACTACAGAGACAAGCCTATGCAAAGAATGACACTCAGACGTAGAAAATTAGAAAACAGAAATAGAAAAGTTTTCTGATGCCAAAAAGCAGCTAAAAGTAACCATTTTAATTTGGTGTTTAAGACAGTGCCGTGAGAAATAAAATGCATCCTACAACAATAATCAGAAAGAAATACAAACATTTTAAAGAGGAACTCACCTACATGTATTCCTCAGATTTTTCTTTATTGCCTTTAATTCGTTATGTCTGGCTTTGAACGTAGCACAAAATTCGGTGTCGGAAATTGTTCGGTAGATGATAAATCAGAGAAACGAGGCCGAGGCCAGACAGAGCCCTGGAATACGCCCATGTAGAAGTTCCGTGTGTGGCTTGCAGGGCGGAACGTGTTTGAGTTCTGGGAAGGTCGGTTATATTTACACATCCGGCAGTAAATAAACCCAGCAAGCACCACACTTGTCTTCAGATTAGAATCATCTAAGGTTCTTTTAAAAATTCAAAGGGCAGAGCACCACCCCCAACCCCTTAAGTCACCATCTCTATGAGTGGGACATGACATCCGTTTTTGTTTTTTAGTTTATTTATTTTTGAGAGAGAGCGTGTGTGTACAAGCACCAGTTGGAGGAGGGACTGAGAGAGAGAGAGAGAGAGA
>NC_043702.1:165958743-165986874 GCF_006229205.1 Suricata suricatta
GGGGACGATATTGAAATCTGGGCATAACACTATAATTTTGCCTTTTCTAAAAATGTTATATAAATGTAATCGTTTAATATACAGTGTCTGGCTTCTTTCACTTAGCGTGATGTTTTGGGGACGCATTCATAGTGTTGCAAATATTAACATCCAAAGGGGTACTTGGATGCCTCAGTGGTTAAGCAACTGACTCTTGGTTTCCTCACAGGTCATGGTTTCATGGTTCATGGGATGGAACCCTGCATTGAGCCCAGCACTGACAGTGCAGAGCCTGCTTGGGATTCTCAGTCCCCTCCCCCACCCTCTCTCTCTCAAAATAAATAAACATTAGTGTCCAATACTTTAATCACTAAATAGTATTCCACTGAAGATGTATCCCATTTGGTTTATTCATCAATGGACATTTTGATTGTTATCAGTTTGGGGCTCTTACAAACAAAGCTCCTATAAATATTCACACACAAATCCTTAGATGGAAATGTTTTGATTTCTCCTGGGTAAATATCCAGACATGAGTGATACTGTGATTTATAATAAATATGTATGTGGTCTTCCCATTTCTAGCCTAGGGCTTCTAAAGCCTTTGGAATTTCCTAAATCTTGAGAGAGACCAAGTGTCTCTTGTTATGTTAAAGAGGTGATTTAGGATGCAGGCTGGTTGCCAGGGAAACCAAACCTGTGATTAGTTGATTTCAGTCCCATTCTCCAGACCTCCCCCAGGGGCTGGAGGATGAATTCATCACCAGTGCCCCAGGACCAATGATTTAATCAATCAAGCCTCTGTGATGAAGCCTCCAAAACAAACTTCCGAGAGAGTGTTGTGCTCAGGGAAGGCAAAGAAGCCCTGTACCCTTTCCCTGTGCCCTGCCCTGTGCGCCTCTTCCATCTGGCTCTTTCTAAATCACACCCTGTTTTGTTGTTGTTATTTGTTTTTGAGAGAGAGAGAGACAGACAGAGCATCCAAAGCAGACTCCAGGCTCTGAGTGTTATGCCCAGATTGCAATATCCCCCAAAACCAGAGACCACCGGGGAGACCGAGTCACATATGCAAAAGCATAGGGCGTTTATTTGGGCTTAAGCTCGGACCCTCAGACTTCACCAACGCAGTGGATCCGTGCTGAGAGCCCTGATCAAAGGCTGGGTAGGGTTTTTATGAGGTTTGGAAAAGGGGGGTTACAGAAAATTATGACATAGGTACAGTAATCCAATCATCATTGTATAACAGCCTTTGCAGCAATTCTAACCATACACGTTGTCCAGAGTGTTCGTTACTTTTGGTGGGACCCAATCATGACCTTTAGTGCTTTTTCGAAAATAACCAATTACCGGGTGGGCTAAAGACCCCCACGTGGGGTGAGTAACTAGTTAACCTAGCATTAAGTAGTAAGTGCCTATCTATAGTTTCCATCTCCAGGGTTGTCCTTAGGAATGTGAAATGTGTTAGCTGGCCGCTTCTGATTGGGTATTACTAGGGGGGTCACTTGTTGAGCAATATGTGCCCTTCCCTGTTACTGTCTAATGATTCTGGGAAACCGAAACTTAGGCCTTAAGCTCAGAGGGGAAACTTAAAGCCTGTCATGGAGTCAGTTTGGTTCAGACCTGTGTCCTTTTATGAGCTGTCAGTACAGAGCCCGACGTGGGCCTCCAGCTCACCAGCCATGAGATCATAACCTGAGCCGAAGTTGACGTTTAACTGGTTGAGCCACCCAGGTGCCCCAAATTCTATCCTTCTATAATAAACTGATAATCTAGTGAGTAAACAGGTTTCCTGAATTCTGTGAACTGCTCTAGCAAATTAATCAAATGCAAAGTGGAGGTTGTGGGAACCTCTGATTTATAGCTATTAGGTCAGGAGTACAAATAACAATGTAGGCTTGTTGTGATTGGTCTCTGAGGTAAAGGAAGAGATGGGTGGGTAGTGCCAGAATCGAGCTGAATTGTAGGACATCCAGCTGGTGTCCTGACAATTTGAGAATTGCTTGTTGTGGGGGAAATCTGCCCACTCCCCAGCTTGGAACTGGGTCCCAGAACCCAAGAGAGCATTACAAAATTTTGAATTATAAAACTATATGGTAAAGAAAATGTTTAACTTTTAAGAAACTGTCAACCTGCTTTCCAATGTGGCTGTACCATTTTGCATCCCCACCATCAGTGTGAGAGTTCTAGTTGCTCCATTTATTCCTCAACACTTGGAATTGTTAGTCCTTTTAATCTTAGCTCCTAGTGAGCATATTACGATATCTCATTATGGTTTCAATTTGCATTTCCCTAATGACTAATGACATAGAGCATCTTTTCCTAAGTTTATTTGGCACCTGTAAATCTTCTTTGATAAAGTATCTGTTCAAATCTGTTGCTCATATTTCAGTTGAGTTGCTTGTCTTTTACTTACCGAATTGTAAAAGTTCTTTACATATTCTGAAAATAAGTCCTTTACCAGGTATATACTTGACAAATTTTTTCTTCTCTGTGCAAAGCCTGCACTTTTAAGCACGACTTACACTGCCTCTCACTCTTTATTGAGATAACTGGGAAACTTCCACACATTAATGGCCTCTTACTACTAGTATTGTTGGTTTTGTAATGAATAAGGGGTAAGGGAACCCTGCTGAAATTTTTGTTTGAAGACTCAGAGTTCACATTTTCACTACTAACTACTTTTTTTTTTTTCCATTTTGGTACAGAACTGAATAGTCCTTCCTTGGATTTGAAGAATTGATGAGATCACAGCTATGACTGCATCTGAATTCTCTAGTTTTACCATCCATTGAAATAACTAGATACTTCTCAGCTGTATAAACACTGCCCTGGGCAACTGGCCCTAAGGTGCCCTGTTTTAAATTTACTAGTTGTTTTATTTCCTTATGGAAAAAGACAGTTTCCAGAAGTCAGAATTAGAGAAAAGTAGATCTTCCAAAAGAACTACTCCCAAAGAATTATACATTTCGTTGATGGAGACATCATGGAAGAATATAGCACAGAGGAGGAGGAAGAGGAACAGAAAACAAATTCAACACATGAACCTGTAAGCTTAGAGTATCAAGATTAGTAAACATGGGGGCTGAATGAATAAGAGATTAAGCCAAATAAGGTTTGTAGAAAATATAGTTTTAAGTTAACTCCTGTTCCCCTTGGTTTGCTTCCTAGATCCATTTATAGTCAACCCATAATTTTGATAATTTTACATTTCTCATGTATGAGAAAGAAAATGTAATATACTATAAAGCATTTTGAAACCTCTACATGAAACACCTGTATCATCACTCTTGTTATTAATTACTCTAACTTGATTTCTCTCTTTTGTTCTCAGTCTAAACTTTCATGGCATTCATACCTATGGTTTTGGGCAGGGCAAATAGCAAGCACCTCATTTTCAAGTAAGTACTGCCAAGGTTATTTATTTATTTTGCCCTAAATATGAAATGTAGACTTATAGACCCTCAGTGTTAGTTGGGGCTGCCAGCAGTTTAATCCACTCCATGGCACCCTGAATAAGGAACAACCTAGTCCCTTCCTGATTCATAGTTAAACAGTCCTAAAGGTGTAGACCCTCACATCTTCCATCTCATTCCAACTCTTTTGTAAGTCAATTCTACCTTAAATTTGGCTTCTTTTAAAGTTATTCCCATTGACCTTAGTTGTCTTTCTTAAGGTAATATAAAACAAGTCTAGATTCCTCTTTCACAGGACAGAGCTTCAAGTATTCAAAGACAATAGCGTCCCCCCATCCCAAGTTGACTCTTCACCTGAATAAACCTCCAAGGTTTTTTAAAAACTATTTTTATATGGCGTAGCTCCAAGTTCCCTCATCATAAGGATTTCATGCACCCTTCCCATTTATAACAGATGAAATACTGAATCTTATTTTGCTCGACTTTCACCAATGTTCTTTAAAACACAATTGGCAACATCTGATTACTCATTTTCTTCTAACTTGCATATGCTTGTATGTACAGCGGGAAGGAAACAACTTACAAAAATAAAAATTTGAGAAAACACAAAGTATAGCTTTAGGTTGAAGGAATTCATCTCCATTCATTCATAAAGAAACATTTCTTAAGTGCCAGTATGTGTTTGGCATTGTGCTGGTTCCTGGGACAGAAAGACAAATGACAGTCTTTGCTTTCAGGGAACTCCATATTCAATGAATATTATAGGCTAGTAAACATGCCTATAATTATAATTTGTTGTCACAACTGCCAGGGTAGAAGGAGCATAGGGACCACCGATGGGGAGACATAGTAATGTTGACATATGACTTGAGAGTGCTATGGAAGCATGGCTAAGGTCAGGATAGGGACCATGATAGTCACTGGGGGTGGAGGAGGGGAGGGAAGTCTATGAATTACAGTAAAAAGGAGTGATGGGTGGTTTAGTCAGAAGGTATGAGTCTCAGAGGAGCAAGTGCTTTTACATCAGGATAGAGGGTGCCCTCACCCAGATGAGCTACCAGCCTTACCTCAACCATAGTATATTGGTGGGAAAAAATGCTGTCTTCTAGAGAGCTCTATGCTTTTAGTTGGGACAAGTCTGTTTAAAGAGGTGAAATATTTTGGAGGGAGAACACCCTAGGAGATTAGGTCAGGTAAGAGAGCAAAACTCAATACAGCAATATGAGAACAGAAAGGAAAACAGGACTGTAGTGATTTCCATGTTGGGCTGTGACTTAGGGTGGCAGGGATGGAACACATGGGGAATCAAGCTGCCTTCAAGGTTCCATCCAGGACTGTAGTGTTCAAGTGCATCTGCTTGGGGCTTTCAGGCTGCAAGGGAGGCATGCATATGTTAGCAGTCAGCACCCTGGTCTCTATAGAAATTTTGGATAGAGCTGACACCCAGATGAAACTGTAATTAGTGTTTTCAATATAAAATTATAGATCACAAAAAGGAAAACTTCCTAAGATTTATTCTAATGTTTACAAAAAATTTTTAATGTTATTTATTCTTGAGGGAGAGAGAGACAGAGTGTGAGCAGGGGAGGGGCAGAGAAAGGGAGGGAGACCCTGAATCTCCAAAAGCAGGCTCCAGGCTCTGAGCTGTCAGCACAGAGCCAGGGGCAGGACTTGAACTCATGAACTGTGAGATCATGACCTGAGCTGAAGTCATATGCTTAACTGACTGAGCCACCCAGGTGCCCCTATTCTAATGTTTTAAGAACTCGTCTTAGATACATGTACCAGGCACTGTGGCAAACGTTAAAGAGCTAGAGTGTTTTTGAAAAGACAAAACACATTTTAAAAAATGGAGAGCACCATCTTGATGTACTGTATGAGCAACATCCCAAGAAGAGAAAACAGCCTTAGGGATCATAAAGTTGGGTCATGGGGGGGGATCAGAAACCCTATCATTCTAAAGGAAAACATTTCTAGGTGTGTAGGAGACACCATCAGGAAATCACTGTTAATGCTAATCTTTTACCCCCAACTTTCATAACCAAAGCATCTCTTCTGATTGTTTAGGACCAATGCTGTACCTGAAAGTAGGTATTTTGAAAATCTCTCCTGACATACCCATCTGGAAAGCACTCTTTAGATGTAATCTCAGGTGATGACAGACGACTTAACAATTTGTTGTGAGTCCTAGAACTTTCTGAGTCCAGAGCAACTGAAATCTTTTGTTTAGCCTTAAAGTTAAGTGTAGTAATGGATCACCTGCTGGCAAGTTTAAACACTGTCAATTCAACTGACTCTAAGGTTTAGTTATTAATTCAGTTTACCAAAGTGCTTGTTCTTTCTTTTAGCATGTGAATATCTTGGTGGAAGATTTGCTACCTTCTTTGGTCTCACTCAACCTAAGTATCAGTACGTGTTAAATGAGTACCATAGAACACAAAATAAGGTATGTGACATCCTGATGGAAGACACCAGAGCCCTGACCTGGGAAGTGTTGCTTCCACTTCCGGCCCCTAAAAGGCACTTTCCCACCTGGTAGCCATGTACAATTTCACTCCATGATGCTTCACATTTGCCTTTCTTATATGAAGCTAGAATGTCACAAGATGGGTTGCAGAAGCTGATGGAACGTGAAGCCTGATATTGTCTAAAGAAAGGAAGTTCTTGCAGGGGTGTCTCTGCAAGAGGGGGAGTTCAAAGGTATGCGGTTTACAGTTAAATGTTTCCTTATTTCTCTCCATACCAGGAAAGTGACAAGGAAAGTGAAGGGAATGCAGCAAAGGCCCAGCCAGCCACGGTTCCCAATGAAAAGTGTCACCTGGAGGCTGGGGGCCAAGAGTATGGAACGAGACAGCGGGACACCACAGACGGGGCTCTTCAGTGGAGCGCCTCATCCTGGGAGGGTCTGGCAGCTGATTTCAGCTCATAATGGGCAGCAGGACTATGGTTCCTCTGGATGTCTGTCCACCACCACTGATGGCCATGGCAGCAGCCAGTCCTGATCTTCATCTCCTTGTTATTTATTCTCTAGCATCCAGTGATTGCAAAGCAGTGATGAGAATAATTATGGATGCTTTACAGTTTTATAAGCCCCCAACGTAACTCCCCCCTACTCCCCTCCCTAGCTGTGGTCTATTAGTATTGACATTTGCACAGAAGTGTAAATGCCTTAAGGAATTTGGATCTGACAGTTTGGGGGCTGAACTCTTCATCATGTGGCTAGGGTGCAGAAAAGTATCTCTGTTCCTCAGAAGAAACATTGGGCATCACGAAGTCTAAATAAGTCTCCTTTCAAGGTTTGATGTAAGGTGGGTGCTTCCCAGTAGCCACCCCGGCTTAGTTCAGGCTTGCTTTACACTAAGCAAACACTGCTAGTAATTCTATTTCAATACGTCAAAGTCTTTGAGAACTGGGTGCATTTCCCTCCACACAATTAAAAAAAAAAATCTAAACTCTAGAAAAAGCATTTGGAAAAATGGATGAGTTTGTTTATTTGTCAGCAAAATTTCAAAACCTGGAAAGATCAAACATGGAAATCATAGCTAGATATCACTGGTCGAGCTGGCCAGAGGAGGCTGTGACATGACAGAAAAACACAGGACTTGTAGTAATAAGACCTGAGGTCAAGTCTTAATTCTCCCATTTACGAGCTATGTGATTTTAGGTGTCCATGTGGTGGCATATATTTTTTCCTCAAGGGTTGTTGTTAGACAAAATGAGATAATAAAGGTGGAAACACTTTTAAAAGTGATTATTTGGGGCACCTGGGAGGCTCAGTTGGTTAGGTGTCTGACTTCAGCTCAGGTCATGTTCTCACAGCTCATGGGTTCAAGCTCCGCATAGGGCTCTGTGCTGACAGCTCAGCCTGGAGCCTGCTTCAGATTCTGTGTCTCCCTCTCTCTGCCCCTCCCCAACTCACAGACTCTCTCTCAATAATGAATAAATGTTAAAAATAAAGAGGGAAAAAGTGACTAATTGATGTTAATGCTTAATTAGTGGCTGTCATAGATGGTTACACTGAAAGTCCCCAAAGAACCATGCCTTCTGGAATTCATGCCTTGATACAGTCCCATTAACACTGACTCTGGGCTTGGCCATGTGACTTGTTTCAGCCAATGAGATAGTAGCAAATATGATGCCAGTGGAGGCCTGATAAGCACTTGCAAATAGGAACACGTGGTCTTAGAAACTCCAAGTTTCCAAGAGGCTTGGGCTAGACTTCTGAATAGCAAGAGGCCATATGGAAAGAGGTTCCCCAGGGTGAAAGACTGTCTTACACATTCCAGTCCCAGCCATGTTCCTCACCGAATGCAGCCACATAAGTGACCTGTTATTCGGTGCGGAGTAGATGAACCCTGCAGCTGAGCCCAGTCAACCGACAGAATCATGAGGAGTAAGAAATCAATATTGGTTTAAGTTTTGGAGTGGTTTGTTGTGCAGTCCTATGTAACTGAAACAATAGCTCTAAGACAAGGGGAGGTTGGAGTTGATTTGATATGAAATCAAAAGAAGGCCTGGAGAATAAGGTGCAAGGTGTAGTTCGTTGAATATATGTTTGGCAGCATAACCAGACAACTCTAAAATCTCAGTGGCCTGAAACAACACAAGGTTATTTCTTCCTCATGAGAAGTCCACTGTCAATTGCGGTGGCTTCCCAGAATGGCCTCCACGTGTTGGCTAAGTGGTGGCTGCGTCTTTGATCTTCTGGTTCCTCTGTGACGCCTTCAGGGCTGCTGAGGCAGGAACGGAGTGGACAGGTAAGCACGGGCAATCAATCTCTCCACTAAGAAAGAATCCTGTCACTTCTGATTATGCTTCTTCCACCAAAGCAAGTCACATGGCCACAATTAACGTTAAGGGATGTGAGCCTCCTAAGGGAGCTGAGAAGGGGAAACGCGTCCTTCTACTGGCAGTATGGGATAAATGATGGGCTCAATAGTCAATATAATATTGATTTAATTAGTCTCAGCTCTGCAGCCTCTTTGTAACCCAATGGCCCCATGCAAGTTATTCAGTTTCCCAAAGTTCCTGTGTGTAAAACAGATTTGATACAGGTAGCAAATTCAATTTGAACTAGCTGATGCAACAACAAAATATTTTTTTGGAAGGATATTTAGGTACCTCATGGACCCCAAGGGCACATAAATTTCAGTAGGTCTAGAACAAATCTGGTAAACACATACATAAGCAATGCTGTCTCCATTTCTCATCTTTCTTACACATGTGGAAGAAGGATCACTCCATAGCTCTTTTATTGTGTAATCTTAATTTATTTTTATTGAGATGTATTTGACCTATAATGTACTAGTTTTGGGTGTACAACCTAATGATTAATGTTTGTATATATTGTGTAATCATCACCACAGTCTAGTTAACATCCACCACATACTTATAAATTTTTTTCTTGCAGTGAGAACCTTCAAGATCTACTTTCTCAGCAACTTTCAAATATATGTTATTAACTATAGTTATCACGCCTTATTTATTTTAGAACTGGAAGTCTGTATCTTTCGATCCCCTTCACTCATTTCACCCACCAAACATCCCTCACTTCTGGCAACCACCAATCTGTTCACTATACCTAGGAGTCTGGATTTTTATTGTTGTTTGCTTTTGTTTGTTGATTGGTTTGTTTTTAAATTGCACATATAAGTGAGATAAGGTGGTATTTGCCTTTGTCTGACTTATTTCATAATAAGTCAATATAATAGCTGATTTAATATGATTTAGTATAATAATGTCCTCAAAGTCCATCCATGTTGTGGCACATAGCGAGATTTCCTTCTTTTTTGTGGCTACAGAATATTCCACTGTGTGTGTGTGTGTGTGTGCGCGCGCATGCACATGCATGTGTATACCACATTTTAAAAAATATTCATGCACTGATAGTTGCTTAGGTTGCTTCTGTATTTTGGTGATTGTAAAGAGTGCTGCAATAAGCATGGTGCATTTATCTTTTTGAGTTAGTGTTTTCATTTCTGGAGGGAAAGTGCTCAGAAATGGAATTGCTGGATCATGTGGTCATTCTACTTTTAATGTTTTGAGGAACCTCCATACTGTTTCCCTCAGTAGCTGCACCAATATACACTGCCACCAAGAATGCACAAATGTTTCCTTTTCTTGACGTTCTCACCCACACTTGCTTTTTCTTCTCCAGACACTAGTCCTATGCCCGGTCGCCACTGCCCTGACGCCTCGAGGACTCGCGCATGCACACTACGCACCCCCTTCAAGCAGGAGCGGCAGCCAGGGCCCCCCAGGTGCGTGGAGCTGCACTTGCTCCCCAAACACCCACATGGCCTCCAGGGTGGAGGAAGCCCCCTTCCCTCCCTCTCAGCCCCTGACTCAAAAAGTCTTTCTGAAGCCACTGCTTTAAACTAGCGACAATTAGTGCCCGTTTGGACTGGCTGCCTGATGGGGTCCTGGCCTTACCAGTAATCCAGGCTCCCAGGTGGCCCTTAGTGAGGACATGGAGTGACCCACCGGGCCTCGATCCGGCAAGTCGGTCTAGACTCCACCAGCCTTCCCTTCATGGTGAATATGTACGCTTGTGTAGGTCAGGACTTGGAACTAGGCAGAGCCCTTGTAGCCCCGGCAGCTCGCTCCTGTGGCCCCTCTTCTCCAGGTACTTGCCTCCTCCCGGGTCTCTGGCTGTCCTCACCTGGGAGCCCCGCAGGCGCATGCGCAGCACTGGCCTCACCAATTCTGGGAGGGGCAGGTGGGCGCTCCTCGCCAGCTTCCTGGAAGAGATCCCACCCCTGAAAAGTGCTTTTCCCTTCCCTCCCCTCCCCTCCTCTCCCCTCCCCTCCCCTTCCCCTCCCCTTCCCCTTTTCCCTTCTTCTTCTTTTTTAAAAAATATTTATCCATTGAGAGAGAGACCATGGGGGAGGGTCAGAGAGAGGGCTGGAAGGAGAGAAACCATTCCAAGCAGCCTCTGCGCTGTCAAGGGTAGAGCCATGGGGAATTGAACTCACCGACGGTGAGATCATGACCTGAGCCAGAATCAAAAGTCAGATACTTAACCAACCAAGCCACCCAGATGCCCCTTTCCATTAGCCTCTTGAGAATATTTTGGTTGCTTTAAACTTTTTTTACTATTCGGCACTCCAAAGGCCATGACTCCTGCAAGAGATCATTTTTTATAACATATATATATATAATATATATTTTATATATTTACTAAAAAACCCTTTAATCCAAATATAAAATAGACATTTTGGGTGCCTGGGTTGCTCATTTGGTTAAGTGTCCTACTTTTTATTTCTGCTCAGGTCATGATCTCATGGTTTGTGAGATCCAGCCCCCAATCAGGCTCACGTTGACCATGCAGAGCCTTCTTGGGATTCTCACTTCCTCTCTCTGCCCCTCTCATGCTTGCACACACACACACACACACACACACACACACACACTCTCTCTCTCTCTCTCTCAAAATAAATAAACTTTAAAAATAGATGCATATTTAGGAGAAACTACACAAAATTGTGAATATCTAGAACTGTGTGCATCCATTAAAGAAGACTTTCGTGTAAGAAAATCTAGCTTGGGGTTTAGCTGAAGAAATTCAGATATTGAATGAGCAGAAAGGCTTGCTCATAAACAATATCTGTAGTTATTATATTTTAGTTTAATGAGCATTTATTATAGTCTCAATTTGCTTATGGAATGACTGTGATATTATAAAAATGGTTATGATTTTATTTTGATTTCTCCATGGCTGGTAGCTTCTCACAAGTATAGATTATGTTTGGTAAACAAGCAGAGGTTTCAATCCTTCTGAGTAGCTGAGAGGAAAATGACCTTTTAAAAAATTATTTTGTTTTATTATTTTGAGAGAGAGAGCATGAGCAGGGGAGGGGCAGAGAGAGAGAATTCCATGCAGGCTTCATGCTCATCAAGGACCCCAACACGGACACGATCCCAGACCCCTGGGATCATGACCCAAGCCAAAATCAAGAGTTGGACGTTCAACAGACTAAGCCACCCAGGCGCCCCAGGAAAATGATCTGCTAAATCATTGGTTTACTTGTACTCCTGAAATAGAAATGTCTCATTTTTAGAGTGTTTAAGAGCACTATGACTCATCTTCAATAAAAGTGGGCTTGACACATGATTTGTTGATCAGATTAAGTAGATCCGTACAATACTTGCATAACAACAGGCCACAATAGTGGCTGGTCTTGTTCTTACACTGTATGTTCTGTCAATCAAAATGCACCCTGCACAGCAGAAAACTGACATGTTTCATTCAATGCCAAACACGAACCGGGATTCCTAAACATCTTCCCGCAACTTCAAAATCTGCTTATTTACACATTTTATAAATGGAAATATCTTTTCTATGTATAAATCATAAGCTCATTGAAAAATTAAAACAATACAGAAATATTTAATTTGAAGAATAAAATCAAATTCTTGGTTAAAATCCACCTATATATGGTTTATAAAAATGGGATCGTAATGTTCTGTCATTTCTGTTTAACACTACATTATGAATCTCTTGAACCCATTTGTTCTTTGACAAGGCAGTGGACATACGTGGTAGAACATTTAGAAGGTATAGAAGGATATAAGTAAGGCACTTGCTTCTCCTCTCTGGAGACAACCTGTGTTACGAATTTTTTGGATAATGACAATTCATATATAACTTTATGTTTTCTTTGTTCTTTTGCAAATTTTAACATCTGCCCATTTTCTTTGTCACTTACTTGCTTTCAGCTAGCTTGCAGGTAAAGGTGTTGTACTACCCCAGGACCAGTGTGGCCAATTTCGGAGAGAAGCTCATCTTGGAAACTTAAAAGTGGATGATTCTGGGGCGCCTGGGTGGCTCAGTTGGTTAAGCATCCAACCTCAGCTTAGGTCATGATCTTAGAGTTCATGAGTTTGAGCCCGCATCTGGCAGCACAGAGCCCACTTTGGATCCTCTAAACTCCTCTCTCTCTGCCCTTCTCCTCTAAAAAAAAAAGTGGATGATTCATTAAAGCTTTGATATTCAATTAGCCTGGAAATTGTTAACATCTGATGAGTGAATCTGTTTGTTAATGGCTGAGAGAAACCAGAAAAGCTTTGAGATTTGTATGAGATTTCATCTAAGTTCTATTTGACAGGATAGATTTAAAGGGACAGCAAATGGACAGCTGAGTCCCAGTTTCTACTCTTACAAGTAATGCACAGGTGGCTATCCTTTAGGCAATGATTTCACACAAGTGTCTCTTTAGGTAATCCCCTAGGAGTAGATTACTGGATTGATGGGCTTCTTTAGAACAGATTTTGTCCAAATTAACTTTCTAAAGTTGTACTGTGTTATCTAAGTGCCAAAAAGATTCAAGATGTCCATTTTTCTATACCTTCAATAGCCAGTGCATTACTGAAATCTTGAAAAAAGTACACAGATATCAGCTCAATAAATTTTCATAACTAAACACACCCATATGACCAAAATCCAGATGAAGAAACAATATTACCAATACCCCATGTCCTCGTTAATTTATTTTTATTTCTTTAAGTGTATTTATTTTGAGAGAGAGAGAGTTGGAGAGAAGGGCAGAGAGAATGGGACAGAGGGAATCCCAAGCAGGCTCTGTTCTGGCAGTGCAGAGCCCGATGTGGGGACTCAATCCTGAGAGCCGGGAGATCATGACCTGAGCCAAAAAGAGTCAGAAGCTTAACCGACTGAGCCACCTGCGTGCCTGCCTAATGTCCTTCTTTACCACATACCTAAATAAATTGTTACCGTGATGGTTGGAAAATCATGAGTTCCTAGTACCATTATTCCTTCTATATTTATATATAGACTTTCCATTATAAGGGGTAAATGATATTTTTAATATACATCGTTTATTGTCTATTGACAGTACAAAAATACAGTACTTTTTAGTAACTTTAAAAATTTTGACCTTGAATCCAGCAATCTTGTTAAAAACTCTTATATTGTTTTCAGCAATTTGAATATTTATTTGGATTTTCTATGGATACAGTCACAGTATCTGAGAATAAAAATAATTTTTATTCTTCCCTTCAAATATTTATCTTTTGTTTCTTCTTATTATCTCATTGAATTTGCCAAAAACTTAAGTACAATGTTAAGTTAAAGTGGGTTAGTAGACATCTTCCAAACCAAGGAGGAAAGTGTTCAACAATGTGCTATTTCATAAAAGTTTAGCTCTAGGTTATTCTCATATATTTCCTTATTTAGGTAAAAGGAATTTCCTTTTACCTTTAGTTTGTTAAGGTTTAAAAATCATATATGGGTGTGAAATTTTAGCATATGGTTTTTCCTGCATCTGTTGAAATAATCATAAAGGTTTTCTGCTTCATTCTGATACTATGATGAATAACTTGGATTTAATTTATTTGCTTGGGGTACATAATATGAATATGACACCAACATCATTCACCAAGTATGAAAGATGCTCAGCCGTTTTTATTTCAAATATTTTTACTCTCCTTTTCTCTATTTTTCCTCTCTGGGTCTCAATTAGATGTATATCAGACATTTTCTTTGTATCCTTCCTGTCCTTATGTTTCCAAACCTTTATCTTTCTATTCTGCATTCTGAATACTTCCCTGAGGTGTATCTTTCCCTTTTCTAAATCCTAGTTGTGTCAAAGCTGCTGTTTAAGTTCACTTCTTAAATAATTTCAGGTATCAGCTTTTTGGATGAATATCAAATCTGTATGATTTTTAAAGGTGGTGTCTTGTTCTTTATATAGATCTATGTCTTCTTTTGAGTCTTTATTCATTTAAAGCATACTTATTTTGGAGTCTCCTTCTGTTTTCCCACCACCATGCTTCTTCCACTCTCTTCACTCTCTATACAGTGGCTATATATATATATATATATATATATATATATATATATACACACAGAAAGATTGTTTTAAAAAGAGAGATGGGTGGGGTACCTGGCTGCCTCAGTCAGAGGAGCGAGTGGCACTTGATCTCAGGGTCATGACACTGAGCCCCACATTGGGTGTAGAGATTACTTAAATAAATAAATAATTGAAAAATAAAATGAGAGGTTATATTACTCTTGTGTTGTAACCTCTTTCAAAGTTTTCCACTTTGAAAATTACACTTAGCCCATGTTCCTTCTGCCTGTTTTCTTCTTATTCCAGATATTAACAGAGCTCTCTTCCTTCATTCCCTCAAATCTCAACTCAAATATCACTGATTCAAGCAAGCTTAGACTCCTCTGGCACTCTGTGTCACATCTCTGCTTCCTCTCCTGGTCTAGTGACAGTTGTGGAGGACGCTATGTATGGGTTTCATCTAAACTCAGACTGACAGTATGTACCTCAAGCTCATCCATTAAGTCAAGAACTTCAATGCTTAGCACTCTGGTGTGAGCTCACCTAGCCCATTCACACATGCAACTTGGAAGTGCTAAAGAGTTAACCTCCTCAGGGGCAACCTCCAGTCAATGATATATGGGAGCCAACAGCCAAATTCTCTTGCCTCTTATCTTTGTGCAGACAGTTCTTGGAGGAATCAAGCCCCTGTTGCCCTGAGCAGCAATAACAGACCCTTGCATTGTCTCCTTTCTCCTTCCTTGCCCACTTTTCTGTTCCATCACTCTTGTTCCCTGAAATCACCTCCCGGATCAACCACTTGCATACAAGTGTTTGTCTCAGGCTCTGCTCATTGAATGAACTCAGTGTAAGACATTTTCCTAACCATGCCATCTAACATTGCAACAACCCACACAACTTGTCCTTACATTGGTTTGTTTATATCCTTAGCACATAGTGCTGTCTGACATCATGTTATATATTTACATGTTTATTTACAGACTCCTTCAACTGAATGTTTGTTTTGTCTTTCCACTGTAGCATCCCCAGTGCCTAAAACAATGCCTAGCACATCACGAGCACTCAATATATATTTATTGAATATGGAAGGATGGATGAAAGACAGTACTTGAGTAGTTAACCCTGCTTGTTTTGTTTTCTGATATTTCCCCTGATGAAATGCTTTCACATGTGTTTTGTAATTTTCAAGTGTCAGATTTTCTTATGTGAAGCTTATTCTATCACTTTTTTTTCATGAGGGCTGCATGTCCTGGATTGTTGAGATTTTCATCCAGATTTTTTTTGTATTTGATTTTGTCAGACCCTCTAGGGATACTATTAATTATAGATCATGGCATAGTGAAAGGCAGCGATTATTAATGGGTTGTAGTTAGTTGATTTCTAATTTATTTTGCCTTATATATTAGAAGGCTATTGAGATGAAAATTTTAAGCATATGATTTAAAAGCCATGATTAATCCATTTGAATTATACTATTTATTAAGAACTGTTTAATTTTTGCCTTACTTTTTTTATGATTTCAATATAGTAAATGCTACTTTTTAAAATACTTATAACATGGACAATTATTTTAATCTTAATCTTTTGGGCCACTTGGTGTTAGATATTGTTTTCTTTAAGCAACCTGGAGTTGGATTTTGCATTTTACCTCAATACAAGAAAGTTTTTTTTTTAACTGTAGAAGTTTAATTCATTTACCTTAATTTATATAATTGGTGTTTCTTGTATCATCTTGTTATATTTTCTTTTCCCTGTGTTATAAAATTAAAAAAGTTTCCCTTATTTTGCTTTATATGCTATGTTTTTGGGAGACAAGAAGGTGTCAGTCTTCATTAGCGACCACATTAAAATGTTCCTGAAGTACTTTTAACCTGCATTTTTCTAGAAGCTTTTTTGTACTTTTGTACTGTCACTTTCTTCACTGTTGGTTGGCTCTTTTAGGGAAAGCTAGGACTTGGGAAGAACTGTAAGGCTGGAAGCAAGAGCAGAAACACTGCATGGACATCGAGGGCCATTTTGCACCATTTGGGACCATTTTGCTTTCCCCATAGTTGTCAAAGCAGCAGAGTTGCTGGTCTCTAGCTGTAGTGAGAGGAGTGCTTGGAATACGGGACCTTTGCTTCACTGACGTCCTGGCACCAGCCTGACTGTGGGTCTGTAGTATTATCACATACTCCCCGTGCATCTTTCTTTTGTGGGGAGTGCCTTTGCTTTGAGAGTAAGGAGGAAAAGCTACAATGGCCTAAAAATCAAGTTTAATCCATTAATGTTACCTGGAGACTTGCATTAGGTGGCGAAGACCTCACAGTTAGTAAAGAAACTAAGAATGAGACATTTCTATATTGCCATGGACATCTAAATATGGCTACAAACATTAAAGCTTTGCTAGGAAAAATTAATATTTCTCTGAAATCATCCTCCCATGATGGAATGTGGCTGGATGTCAAAGGTCCCACAGACTTCATGAGCTCTCTTAGAAAAAAGCTTAAGGGGACTTTGTAGTTTAACTATTAATACATCAAGTTTTAATCATTTGATATCAGACTAGTGAAATTTTTGATCACGTCTACACTGACCGTCTGTTGATGCTGTTTTTTGTTTTGATGGTTTTTAATTAATTATTAAAAGTACATATTATTAATAGTTTTCAAGTAGACATTCATTATGTCAGAGCTCCCATGGAGAGAAAGGAACAGACACAGATGTCTGGAATGGTTTAGACGAGACCCGCTAGGTGCTAGATCATAAACTTACAGACATCTGTGCTAACACAGGGTTCCTCAATTTTGAATAATTATTATAAAAATAGAAGGGCACCTGTTCGCCCAGTCAGTTAAACATCACACCCTTGGTTTCTCCTCAGGTCGTGATCTCACAACTCATGCGTTTGAGGCCCTGCATCAGGCAGTGTGGGCCCTACTTGAGACCCTCTGTCTACGTCTCTCTCTCTCTCTCTCTGCCTCTCCCCTGCTCATTCTCTCTCTCTCCCTCCCTACCTCCCTCTCTCTCTCTCTCTAAAAAATAAATAAATAAGGCACCTACATGGCTCCGTTGGTTCAGCGTCTGACTCTTGGTTTTGGCTCAGATCATGATCTCATGGTTTGTAAGTTCGAGCCCCACATTGGGGAGTGTGCTATCAGTGTAGAGCCTGCTTAGGGTGCTTAGGATTCTCTCTCTCTGGCCCTCCCCCACTTGTATTTAAGTGTAAATAAGTACACTTAAAAATAAATAAATAAACATTAAAAAAAATAGAATCACAAACTCATTTGACCTAGATTGCAAGCCTCCTGAGAGTCGGGGCCGTGTCTTGTTCATCTTTGTGGCCCAGGGCCAAGGACAGTGTCTGGAATATTGTAAACTCACAATCACAAATATTGAAAAAAATTCTATGCTCTAAACCTGAACACACACTACCATTTTCTGACTGTTTTTTAATACTAGCTTTTCTAAAATTATAAAAAGCTAGAAAGAAGCTCCCTGAGATTTTACTGACATTAATTACATTCAGCGGTTTTAAGCTCAAATTTATTTTTAGCTTATTTTTGAAAGGGCCCAGGAGTTAATTATCCCTAATATTTATCTCTAGATTTAAGCCCTCCCTTTGTAGTTAGCAAACTGTGCCACAAAAAGAAGTTCTATCTGCTCATGAAATCTGTTGCTCTTAATTACTTCTTTGTCAGCTACCCCTTGAGCTATTAAATATTATGTTCCTCCATCAAAACTGTCGAGCTGTCTTTGTGAAGCTCACGGGACTATGGTTGTATACATATATAGACAGAGGATTTACCTCTGCAGGAGAAAGAAAATGACAAGCTACAAGATTAAGTTAACTTCACAGTAGAAAAAGGTAAACAGTTGTCAGCAGGGAAAAGAAATATCCTTGTCACCTTATAAAAATACCTTGATCGTGGCATTATTTCAAAGCAATGGCATAGCCTTTCTACCTGTCAGGGAGTGTTCAATGTTCACTAATTATACATGGCTGAGAGAGCATTTTAAAAGATGCATCCCAAATACGACTTCCCTCAGTGGGTTCCACCCTATTTTCACCTGTTTACGGATCAGAATCCTGCTTCTTCTAAAATCCCTATGATTGGCACTTGTTTTTTCATTCACCAAGTATGTGGTTACAGAGCAACATGCTACATGCTGTTTACTTTTCTAGGTGTTGGGGGAAAAGAGGAAAAGACGTGGTCTCTGCCCTTTACTGGATAGCAGAAACCAGCCTTTAGAGACTCCCCAAGATACAATATGAGGGCAGTGTGGAAACAGAGGCATCTGCTCTAAGTGGCCGAGTGTGCCCATCTGTTGGCCTTGGAGAGCGTCAATCACTGCTGCTTGGGCAGAACCAGTCACTTATCACAATTCAAACTGGACAACTTAGCCAAAACATTCTGAAAGTGCTGTCTGTATAAAACACCACACACCCCCCTTTTCTAATGTTTACGTTTCTTTCACGTATGGCGTAGAAATAGCCCCACTCAAAAGGTCCTAAGCTTAAAGAGCATGCTTCCAACATCAAATCCCCTCTGGGGCTTGCTCTCACCCTGATATGAGAGACTGTTGAGCAGATGTGAAGGTGAAGTCATTACCCCTGCATTGGTAGCATCTGCAGTGTGGGCAGGCCTCGAGGGAGGCCATGAGTGTTACAGTGGAAGTGAGGCTCCAGCCTGAGTTCTGACCCTCTGGCCTTAGTTTCTGTTCGCACAGGGCCCTACTGTCCACATTACCCCAACCTGAGGTGGGAGAGCCAAGGATCAGATACGATCCTGCTCTTCTGACCTGACAGCACCTCTAGACTCATCAAGTGTTGAGCCAGGGAGGTCTTGGTCAGGGATACCAGGCTCCAGTCTTATTTTATCAGTCTCTAGCTCCTGACTCTGGTTTGCTCTCTCTCTCTTTCTCTGTCTGTCTGTCTGTCTCTCTCTCTCTCTCTCTCACACACACACATACACACACAATGGGACTAAGAATCGCTCATAAAAATTAATTGGCCTTCCTAGGAATTTATGTAACTTATTTATTTGTTTACATAAAGTGCATGTCATCACTTGTCTCCAGCAAGGATTTCATTGGAAACGGCCACATGGACATTTGTGTCGCCTCGGCATATCGCTTTAGTCCTACTATCATGTCAGGTTACTCACTTGGGCTTCCCTAGACGTCTGCCTTTGCGGTGAACTGAATCTGATTAGAAATTCCTAATCCAGAGGATGAGTTCATCATGTTTTGTCATCTCAGAAAGTTCTGGGTCTGCTGTGTCTTGTCCCAGTTTTTGTCCATAGGTTTTGCCGATACTCACCTGCCCTGCTTTGTCTTGAAAGATCAAGTTAGACGGCATTAATAGGGCATATTTCACAATCGCTACAAAAGGGGGGTTGTTACTTTCTAAAACAGCCTCTGTGAAGCCCAGTTCTGCCACTAGGTGGAAGTAGGGTGCCCGTTTTAGCAATGAAAGCACATTTCCAGAAAGATTCCTACAATGCCTTTTGCACCCACCTGCTGCTCCCTGGTTTTCTCGTTCCAACTCTGTTTCTGATTTGGAACAAATCCTTCAGTCTCACATTTCACAGACCTCCCCGTTCAGGAAAAACAAAGGAGAAAGCTTTTCTCCAAATGACTTGAATATGACCATTCATATACAACACACCTACAGAGGTAGTTTATCAGATACGTTTAAGCAAATATTAACACTTGGTTTTACATCATTTATACATTTGTTTTCAACTTTGAAAACGTTTGTATGTTTGGTTGAACTTGGAGCCGTCCTTACCGGAAGAGCAGACAGCTGTATTTAATGAAGTTTTACTTTTATGTTTTTGGTGGCGCTGGCAGTGGGGGAGTGAAGAGAATAAAACTCTGCTAGATGGCCAAGATCCAAAATAACCGGAAGGGAATTTTGGAGGTCACTCAAACACAATGGCACGTAAGGCAACCACAGCGATAGGGCAGGGGCTGTAAATGAGAGCCAAGCAGTAAGTAGAGTGGCAAGACCTGATAAGTGAGGAACAAAATGGGGGGTGCAGAGGTGGGGGTGACAACCTGATGAGTGGGCCCACTTAAAGAGATGAGCAGGAAGCATCCTTGTTCCTTTAGGCTTTCTCTCCCAGGGGCAGTAGGGCCCTACCGGCTGATGAAAAGCCCTGATTCACTAAGGAGGGTGCAGAGGCCAGGCTCCCATGACTCTAGCTTCAGCTCGTGCGTCCCCGTTGGACTGAGTGAGAGTGTGGAGTGGGTCCCCGTGTGCCAGGTGTCTGATTCACCTTCTCAAGTGTCCAAGGCTGGGATTCAGATGGGCGGTAAAGAGCGTGTCTGAGAGTGGATGGGACATTGGATAGATCCACATAAAGGCAGAGAGTGGAGGGAGAATGCTATGGGGTTAGGAAGGTTCCACGTGTACTTTGTTTCCAGTGAGGGATTTGTCTGTTTCAGGAGGGGAGCCAGAGGTGTGGCCAGCTCCCACACTGTTTCTTGGTTCCCAGTGCTGAGAAGGGCAGACCTTGCCTCACTTTCTGTGTGTTGGGTTGGCTCATAGAGTCTCCAGGTGATTATTGATTATAAAGGTGATGGCAGTACTTATGGGTATGAAGAAATAGTAGGGGAACCTCCAGTTACTGTAAAGGGACGTTCTGAGTGACGCGCAGTAATTGGCTAGGACTGGTCAACATGACATGAGGACCATCAACATGTTTCCCAGCCTTCAGACATTTTCTTAGTCACCATCTTTTTTTAAAGTCATTGACAGCACAGAGCCCGCTTGGGATTCTTTTTCTCCCCTTCTCTCCGCCCCTCCCCCCATGCACTCTCTCTCAAGATAAAGAAATAAACATGTTTTAAAATGGCAAGAAGAAGAAGAAGAAGAAGACACTCGAAGAACAACAAGAAGTTGTTCACAGCAGGTGTCTCCTTCCCTTCATTCAGGTCTCTGATGAACGTCCTCTCTTGAGAGCCTTTCCTTGATCATTCTATTTGAAAAGCAGCACCCCGCCTCAGCCCCCCACTCCCACCCCAAGGCCCTTTCTATTCCTTTCCCTTGGCATTTTTCTTCCTGGTCTTTTCCATCCTTGGCATTATGTTTACCTATCTGGTGAGTATCTGTACCCCCTCGGGTGTGTAGGTCCAAGGGCAGGGACTCCGACTTCCTGTTTCCTGCTGTATCCCAAGTGTGTAGGCCAGCGCCTGGAGGGCAAGAAATGTTTGCATCCAGGAATGCATGGGGGGACAAACTTGCGTAAATGGAAAACACTGTTAGCACAGTACTTCTTGGGGGTTCAGAGTAGGTTCATGTTCCAACTGGTTTTGTTTGCTAATTAAACAGAATGCCTAAGCCAGCTACCAAAAGGATTTCCTGGGAATACAAGTACCTATTCTGCTTTGAATTGTATCCAGCTGGGGTTCTAAGCTATAAGCCACCCACTTAAATTCCCATCAACTGGGAAAACTGGGAGCCTGTTATTCCCTGTCCCCAAGGTGTCCTTGCGTGAAGGTGGACCCACCTCGTGGCAGACGGTGCAGAGCAGCTGCTGTCCCCACCTCCCGCAGCCCTACAGTTGCGGATTTTCTGAGGATTTCCTTCAAGGCTTTGGGAAACAGTGATGGTGCAGCTGGGTGATTCAAACCACAGGATCAACATGGGGTTTTTCTGGTTCTTAATCCCTCCTAACGGTAGGGCCTGAGGCCAGGCAAGCATGTATCTGTTTCATCACCTCAAACATGAAAGGGTATTAAGGATTCCTGGAATCTAAAGGACATTATATAGAGTAATTAGTTCATGTTTCAAATCGTTTCACATTTATAAGGATCCTTACTTTGAAATAAACGCCTTCCAAGATTTAGGGGAAACCACATGTCAAAAAGCTAATAACATGTCTTCTTCCTCTCCTCAGGTGTGGGCCTGCCCAACAGGAGATGCTTCGTCAGAAGTGTTTGATGGGCTTCCACTGGGGACAGGTCTGTGTTGGATGGTGTCTGAGGAGGAGTCTACTTATTATAAGGTGGTCTCCCTGGAATGGACGAGTCATTCTCAGCATGCATGGTTTTTAAAAATGTGTATTTATCTTTAAATAATAAACTTATTTTACTTTATTTTATCTCTCTGAGAGAGAGGCAGAGAGAGAGAGAGAGGGAGAAAGAGAATCCCAAGCAGGCTCCGTGCTGGCAACACAGAGCCCGACGAGGGGCTTGAACTCACGAACGTGAGATCAAGACCTGAGCAGAAATCAAAAATAGGGTGATTAACCGACTGAGCCACCCAGGCACCCCTGCATATTTCTCACTGTGTGCATTTGTGTGGGGCTTCCTAATGGAGTCTGAAAGATGATTCATCCTGAAAACACAGATTCTGGAGCCGGTATCTAGGTCTGGATCCTCAAACGAATGCCTCGGGTGACCTCCTCATCCTGTTCTATCTAAGATGTCTGGAGAACCAAGGGCAGCAGAATATTCCATAGTTGGTCCCAGGACCCAGTGCTGCCAGGCCCAAATGCCTTTGGAATGAAGAAGGTGTTTGCAGACTTTGATCCACATCCTCACATATAACAAAACTTCTAGTCAGTTCAAAACATTTTTGTTTTTTAACTTTCAGAGGACAACATCACGGAAATTAACATCAAAAAAAATTTAGATATTTATTTTGAGAGATGGAGTGAGAGAGAGCAGGGGAGGGGAAGAGGGAGAGAGGGGAGAGAGAATCCCAAGCAGGCTGGGCGCTGTCAGCTAGGACCCCAGCTTGAGCTCACTGTGAGATCACGACCTGAGTAGAGGTCAAGGTCAGAAGATTAAGTGACTGAGCCATCCAGGCACCCCAAAATAACATTTTTAAAGTTTATTTATTTATTTATTTTGAGGGAGAGAGAGAGAGAGAGAAAGAGAGAGAGAGAGAGAGAGAGAGAACCCCAAGCAGACTTTGCATTATCAGTGTGGAGCTCGATGTGGGGCTTCAACTCATGAACCGTGAGACCATGATCTAAGCTGAAATCAAGAGTTAGACACTTAACAGACTGAGCCATGCAGGTGTTCCCCAGAATCAACTCTTTTAATGGGCATTCTCAGGGTTCTAAAGAAAACAGGTATGAGGAGGCACTTGGTTTCAGGAAACTACATGGTCACTTCTCCAGGAAGTGCAAGTTTGGAGAGTTTAAAGAAATTTAAAGTATTTTCTTTGAGGCTTTCTCAGGCAAGGCTTGGACAGCCTTTCAGGCATATTATGTGAGGTGGCAGGGTTTCCTGGTGCCATTCCTTGTCTGCTTTGTGCATGGTGTTTGATTGACAAAGTTCAAGATCTAACTTCCATTTCTGACCTCCTCTGTAGGATAGGAATGCAGCAGTGATCATAATAGTGTCTGACACAGGGCGTGGTGTGAAGGTGCACCACACACGATTTATCCATTTCATTGACATGACCCGCCTGTGGGGCAGGGGCTGGCGTCCACGTGTCACAGAGGAGGACACGGAGACTTGGTGGGGTGAGGCAACCTGCCCGGCATCACGCGGTAACAAGAGGAAGCCCTGGGAATTGAATCCCCGTCAGTTTGATTTTGGAGCCTGGGTCTCTCATCACACAATATGGGATGATATGCCTCCCACTGCTGCCATTTTTGGGAACTGAATGTGAAGGCAGAACTGGGAATGGTGTTACTAACACTTCATTCCATGAGGATGAGGTGCAGAGGCTGAAAGCTGTTTAGGACATATAAAATCCTGTAACTTATTTAAATATGAAAACATTACTTTTTTTTAGATAAATAAAGTCATCAAAAACTCTACAAAAGAAAGAAATTATGAAAAAAAAGTGATCCTAATGACCAATCACATGGCCTAACAGGATTCATTTTGTCAAAATTACATTTAAGCCCTTCCTATTTATGAATGAGAAGCATTATCTTTTCTCTATGATATCTCTAAACCAGGGGAAGTCATGTGTATAAAGCAGTGTTACTGTGTCTTTTTTTCTTTTTCTAATTGAGGCAGAATGGACACACAACGTTGTTTTTTCATGTGTATACCGTAATGATTTGATAATTGCATATGTTGAGAAATGATCACAATAAGCCTTGTTAATATCCATCACCATATGTAGTTACAAATCTTTTTCTTTTTGGGGTGAGAACTTCCAAGATTTACTCTCTTAGCAACTTTCAAATATACAACAGTATTTTAAAAATTTTTTTTAATTTATTTTCAGGAGAGAGAGAGAGAGGGAGAGGGAGCAAGCAGGGGAGGGGTGGGTAGAGAGAGAGAGAATCCCAGGCAGGCTCTGTGCTGTCAACACAGAGCCCGAAGCAGGGTTCAAACTCATGAACCAAGAGATCATGACCTAAGCCCAAATCAAGAGTCGGACACTTAACCAACTGAGCCACCCAGGGGCCCCTACAATCGTCTTATTAACTATAGTCACCATGTTGTACATTATATCCCCAGGACTTATTTGTTTTGTGACTGGAAATTCCTACCGTTGACCCCTTTCACCCATGGCAGTTTTTAAAATGACATTTGGCTCCTTCTCATGCCATCGTTCCTCCCCATTAGCTGTTCTGACTTGGAGACTTGCAAACTCTCCACCAGCCACAACGTTTTGAGGCAGCCAACGTAGTCTCCTAGCCGTCTTTTTCTAATGAATTCATAAACAGCAATTCTCAGAAAATAGAGCACTTGGACCAGTGGGGGGGGGGGTGGGCGTTGGGGAGTGTGTGGGAGGAGGTCACCTGAGAACTGTGGTATCTAGAGAGATCTCTGTAAGTGGGGCACAAGTAAGAAGTATTAAACTTGTAGTTTTCCACGTACTTTACAGCCTCCGCCAATCAAAGAATCAGACCTTGGAGGTAGGACAGGTAACTAAGTAGAACTGAAATCAATGAATGGGGACCCCAAACTGGGTAATTAACTGGAAGCTGAGCAAATCGACTAACCCCGGGCTTCTGCTCTGAGCTGAGCTCACACATCCCAGAGAGAAAGAGGTGAGCCCAGGTCAGAATAATAGGAGATTACTTGGAACAGCAAAAGTGTGTCCAATATTGGTGACTTGCAGAAATGATTTACAGGGAGATCACAAAAGAGTATGTATGGTACAACTCTATCTTGACAAAGAAATAATGTAGACATTTTCAGTGAACCCTGACATAATATTTACCAGAAACACAAATGAACTTGCCAACTTTGAAGGTTGTTTACCTTTGTGTTGGAGAAGTCATTGAGAGGCTGTAATGACCAGCTGACCTGTGAGCTGACCCCAGGCACTCGGAGGCTTCTCACCCCCTCCTTGCCCATGGGATGTGGGTTCTGTTTGCCTTGGCTGCTCCCAGAGGCTGTTCCAGGAAGGACACAGCCTTGAGTTAGCAATGTGTTGTTGAGAACATTGGGCTGGTGTACATAACTAACCCCAGTTAAGGCCTCTATATGAGCTTTTAAGATTTGGCAGGTGGGTGTGGGAAGGTCATCCAAGATTAGCTTCAGACATCAACTCCCTTGCTTATTAAAACTGCCACCTGCAACCTGGTGTGGTCGCCTCTTTCCTGGGGCTCTCCCTGCCCTCTGCATCCTGGGGCCAGTTTCAGATTCGCTTTGGGATGTTCCAGAAAAGCTTGAGAACCAACACTTGGTCTCATATGAAATTTTTTTACACTAAAAAATATTGAATCAGTGGCGTCTGGGTGGCCACTGGGTGGTTAGACCGACTCTTGATTTTGGCTCAGGTCATGATCTCGCAGTTCATGGGTTCTAGCCCTGCATCAGGCTCTACACTGACAGTGAGGAGCCTGCCTGGGATCCTCTCTCTCCCACTCTTTCTCTGCCCCTCTCCTGATCACTCTCTCTCTCTCTCTCCCAAAATAAATAAACTTAAAAAAAAAAGAATATTGAATCAGTATCATAAATGGGACATGTATACATAGGTGTGGTTGAAATAATTCCTAACACTTAGTAACATAGCTACTCTTTTGATTGCTCATGATATGGTAGGTACTATTTTAAACATCTTCGATGTATTAACTTACTTAACTGAGATAGTATCACTTCTATTGTACAGATGAGGAAACTGAACATGGTGAGGGCAGATAAGTGCAACTAAGGCACAGAGCCGACAAATGGCGGAGCTGGGATTTGAATTCAGAGTCTCTGGTGCCAGAACACAAGTTCTTAGAAACCAAATGATGAGGGAAACAAAGACTAGAGAGATGTGGCTTAAATTAAATCTCCCTACAGCTCGAAGCCCACTGACAAACACATGCAGAGAGTGATCTTCCTCAAGAACTCATGGCTGCCTTGTGGCCTTAATGTTTTTGTTTTATTAAAAACTAAAAGCACCCTTATCTTAACAGCTAGCCCCTCAAGGTCATGGAAGTCTTGGTTCCAAATTCCTTAGAGACGTACGCTATCCCTAACCCCTGCTAGTGAAAAAGTAGGTAATCAGTCACTCCTCACAACCCCAGAACAGCTCTTTCTGTCCCCGTGCTCTAATAAAGTCATCTTTCTGCACCAAAAATGTCTCAAGAATTATTTTTTTTAATTTTGATTTTTTTTAATTTTAATTTTTTTATTTTTGAGAGACAAACAGAACATTGGGGTGGGGAGTGGCAGAGAGAGAGGGAGACATCAAATCTGAAGCAGGCTCTAGGTCTGAGCTGTCAGCAGAGCCCAAACTCACAAACAGTGAGATCATGACCTGAGGTAAAGTCGGATGTTTAAAGAGTCACCCAAGCGCCCTTCAAGAATTCTTTCTTAGTTGTTTGCTCAGGAACCCACTTCATAATTTCACCACTAAACTATACTGCTTCTGGTGTAGAAATAAACAACGTGGAACTTCCAGGGAGTTGTAGGAAATGTGCACAAAGGTGAAACTAGAGGAATGCCCCAATCTCCAGAAATTTCCAAGAGAGGCTCTTATATAGATGAGCCATTTTAGATACACTTGGATTCCGCTACTACTTGAGTAGGGCACTCACTGACGAGCAAGAGACCCTGTCAACGGAATGTGTAAAATGAGGAGACAGTTAACCAGTGCAGGAAAAAACTTCCTCAGACTGACTGTGTTAGACCATAACATTTTCCTGACATTTAGCCTTTTTAAAAAAAGTTTATTTATTTTAAGAGCAAAAGAGAATGAGAGTGAGGAGGGAGAGAGAGGGAGAGAGAGAGTTCCAAGCAGGCTCTGTGCCGTCAGCATGGAGCCGGATGCGGGGCTCAAACTCCCAGAACCGTGAGATCCTGACCTGAGGGGAAATCCAGAGTCAGATGCCTGACCGACTGAGCCACCCAGGTGCCCCATGACTTTTTACCTTTTAACAAAGTTATGTTACTTTAAACTGAAATCATCTCAAGCCTATGAATACAAATTTTGATAGGTAAATGAACTTCATTAATATTTGTCACAGAAAGAAGCAATCTTGGACAGCCGTTATAAGTTTGAGTTTTTACAATATTTGGGCAATTTTTATTTATCTGTTCTATAAGAAGTTCAGAAGAGCTGTTTAGAATGATGTGAAGTTCTAATCACAGATTTGTAGAAATGTGACTTCTGAAAAACACTCATTGATAAATGAATATATATTGAATAAGCTTATATAAGTGTAATACACAGTATTATATATGTAAGATGGAAATGACCAAGGTTTAGGCAGCCGTCTCTGCTGAATTTTCCTGTGTGAGAATAACCATGCCAAAGTCAACCCCCACCCCCCCAAAATTTCCGATATTCTGACATGATTTCTGACCCATTTCCTAAGTCCTAACTTAGCAGACTGTGTTTAGGGGCTGGCTGGTGGGATATGGAATCAGTCTAACTCTGGAATTTTTGCCTAGGCTAAAATGAACAGAAGTGAATGAAAAGGAAAAGCAGATGAGCTTTTACTAGAAAGTTAAAGTGGAAACATAAGGGGTCTGTGTAATGCCCAAGATTTTAATATCACCCCAAAACCAGACACTGCCAGGGAGAC
>NC_043702.1:165986974-165988529 GCF_006229205.1 Suricata suricatta
GCACAGAGCCCAATGCAAGGCTTGAGCTCACGAACTGTGAGATCATGTCATGAGCCCAAATCAAGAGTCAGATGCTTAAACAACTGAGCCACCCAGAAGCCCCAGAACTCCCTCAGAGTTAACTGAAGTTCATGATAATAGGCATAGAAATTTTTAAGAAAGTAGATGCAGGTACAATAATCTCAAGGGAAAACTTACATCTTGCTGGTCTCCTGCTCTGCAAGGGAGCGTCCACTTCAGAAGCACCTCGATCTTCTCGTCAATCTAGGAGTGTCGTTCTCTGGAGCTCAGGCTTTCTTCATCAGGCAGAGTGAAGTCTCTCTTCTTTCCTGCAAGCGTGAAGCACCCATTTGGGTAAATGCGCCTTCTCTGCAGACCTAAACTCTCTTCTGGTGGGATCATCCCATTACAAAGTCCACATACAGCTGCCCATCAGATCCCCATTCTACCATCAACTTTAAAATTGATGTTTCAGCTACTTATACCTGATTCTTGTATCTTACTCTTGAATTATTTCTTAACTCAGTAGAGATATAAGGGCTGTGGGCAATTATCTCTGTAAAACAAAAGCACAATTGTGAGAAATTTTGGAAGTAGAAGGACCGGGATGGAATGAAAGGCTGCAGGCACATGTGATATCAGGGTAACTGTTAGCAGGTAGAAGAAATGAGAATCTACTGGTGAGGAAAAAAAAATCCCAAATAAGAAAGTATAAGAATACTAAGCAAGATCATCCAACCTCTCCCTGGCTTCTGCCCCCCAACCACAGCACCTTGAAAGTCTCAGAAAGAATGAACAAAAATGGAAGACTCTTCACTATTAAATGGGAATCTAGTGAATCTTGACATAGGAACATCAAATCCTAATTTTATTTCTCTAGGAATCCTACTAGTATCTCATCTTGGTAATGAGAGATACAGTTTGCCAACTAAATGCCATGTAAGATCTCAACTGCCCTTAAGGACTCCTAGGTGAAAAAAGTCAGATTCTGGTCTTTCTTCCTAAGCATTCCATTTATTAAGTCCAGGCATCTATGAAACTATGTCTTTCCTGTTTTCTAGAATGTTTCCATTAGAAATCTGTGAGTCCAAGACAAGACCACAAGATTTATATCACTGAGTCTCAACTTCGTTCACAATCTCAAAACAACAGCAGGCTGTGAAGATGAGACAGAATTTAATGATCAATTCCTCATGAAGCATGACAAGGCTCTTTGCAGCATGCCAGGCCACAGAACAAATACCTTACCAGTTATGACGCTAACCTGTAAACCCATTTAGGGACAAGACTGTCACCCGTGTCCTAGCATCCTAAGAATACCTGTGGCTACAGCTGTTGTCTGTTTCTTTCTTCCATTCTAAGTACATTTATTTTCAGACTGTAAGGCTGAACCAAACAGACGCCATGACAGGCTTTGTTTCCCCTCTAAACTAGAAGGCCTAAAGATCAGTCGCTCCGGAACCATTAAGCAGTTACACATTGCCTAGAGAAGAGACCACTTTGCAATATCCAATCAGGAAAGGCCAGCTACCTCTCCCCACATTCCTAAGGGTGA
>NC_043702.1:165988629-165991806 GCF_006229205.1 Suricata suricatta
ATGAAAATGTAACAACTAGGGGAGGGGAAGGCAGTATCTATGAATTCCAGTGCAGTTTTTAATTAAGGGTCTTGCCTGATTATCTATTGTTCTCCTATTTCATTGTTTTTAATGCCTGATTTCTCTGCCCTGAATTTCATATCTGCATTAAATTTCAGTTAAACAAATATATATTAAAAAATCATAAGGGGGAGCAATCTGCTAAGCACTGAGAAGGATATAATAACAGATTAACAAAATAAAAGTTCAAGAAAGAGAAAAAAATCAAGAAGTTTTAATGTCAATGTATGAAGAATTGCATTATGGAGGAGATAATCCTAAAATCTGATGCTCCCAGTGCTTCTGGTCTAGCAAACTTTTAATTTTTATCTTCTTAATTTGAAGTAAAAATAAGTGGGACTCCTGGGTGGCTTAGTCAGTTAAGTCTCCTGATTTCAGCTCAGGTCATGACCTCACACTCGTGAGTTCCATCCCCATGTCAGGCTCCTTGCTGACAACATGGAGCCTGCTTGGAATTCTCTCTGCCTCTTTCTTTGCCTCTCTCTCTGTCTCTCTCTCTCTCTGCCTCTCTCTTTCTCTCTCTGTCTCAAAATAAATAAGTAAACATTAAAAAGCAAAAAAAGAAGTAGAAATAAGTGTTATTTATCTTGCCAAGGAAAAATGTACTGTGACTATCCACCAAAGAGATCTTCCACTAGAATAGTCCTTGGATGGAAGGAGCATTAGAACTTCAGGGGTTTTTTCTTTCTTATTTTTTTATTGTTTTTTTTTTAACGTTTATTTATTTTTGACAGAAACACAGAGCATGAGCAGGGGACAGTCAGAGAGAGAGGGAGACACAGAATCAGAAGCAGGCTCCAGGCTTTAAGCTGTCAGCACAGAGCCTGACGTGGGGCTTGAACTCATGAGCTGTGAGATCATGACCTGAGCCAAAGTCCGATGCTTAACCAACCTAGCCACTCAGGCACCCCATAATTTTTTAAAATTGAGGCATAATTGACTTATAACACGATTTAAATTTCAGGTGTTCAAAATAATGATTTGTTATTTGCATATATTGTGAAATGATCACATAGTAGTAAATCCATCACCTCATATAGTTATAAAATGTTTTTTCTGGTGATGAAAACTTTTAAGATCTACTCTTTTAGCAACTTTCAAATATACAATTCAGTATTGTTAACTATAGTCACCATGCTGTGCATTACATCCCCAGAACTTATTTGTTTTGTGACTGGAAGTTTGTACCTTTTGATCCCCTATACCCATCTGATAACCACTCATCTGTTCTCTGGGTCTCTGAGTTCCTTTTTTGTTTTTCCTTTCTGTTTGCTTTGAGATCCCATGTATGAGTAAGATCATATGGTATTTGTCTTTCCCTGTCTGACTTATTTCACTTAGCATAATGCCCTCCAGATCCATTGTATTTAACTCTTAATAACATTTTAAAGCACCTCTGTATCTTGAGTTCTGTGGTTGTAAGCCCTATACTAGTGTCACATGGAGTGTGATGTGAACCTCTTCAGGGACTCCGAAAGAATTTATCTCCTGCTGACTTTCCCACTGCTTTATTACTTGGATAATAATATGCAATGCTTAAATTTATAAAGATGCCAAGGAATCATATTAGTGAAATATTTTTAAGAACATAGTAATATGAGGAGGAAAAGGTTTTCAGAATTAAGGATGTAGAATAATTTCATGATTGAGGTAGAATTTGCCTACAAACATGTTTTAGGGAACAGAATTGATATTCTATTTAAAAATCAGAATAAGGGGTTCCTGGATGGCTCAGTTGGTCTGACTGAAGCATCTGATTTCAGCTCAGTTCATGATATCACTGTTCATGAGTTGAAGACCATATAGGGCTCTGTGCTGGCAGCTCAGAGCCTGGAGCCTGCCCCAGATTCTGTGTCTCCCTCTCTCTCTACCCACCCCCACTTGTGCTGTCTCTCTCTCTCTCTCTCTCTCTCTCTCAAAACTAAATAAACGTTTTAAAAATATGGAAATAAATAAAAATACAAATCAATACAAAATATATCTATTTCTTCCCTTTCTGTACAAGGGTCAATGTTTCATCCCTAAAAGACATTTTTTTCAAGAGCAAGAGCTTGGATTCTTTGTGTTGAATTACTGTGCATAAGTGAGTCGTATACAGTCCCTGCTGAACGAAAAGTTGAAACAGAAGAAGCTAGTAAGAAATCAGAAGAAAGTTACCAGGGTGAAGGACTAGAGGGACCATAGGGGAAGTCATTTGAAATAAATTTGAGAACTCAGGAGCTCAATAGTTGGAGGGAAGAGAAAAATACCGGGTCACAGAGGAACAACACAAAACAAAGAAAATTCCCAGATTGGAGTGCCCAGTAGCTGAAGCCAAGCAGTGTAATCACCCACCTCTTGATGGGATCAAAAGGCGGGACTTGCAGGGTCTTGATGGGATCAGATTATTCTGACTTAGTTTCTCTCTCTCAAAACTCACCTTAGCCAAGTTACTCTTACTTCTTGAGTAATTCTCTAACTGATACTCAACTATTGGCTAACATGGCACTTGTAACTCCTTCTGGATCATATATGGATTAGATGTACCCAGGAAAGACTTGAGGAGATTATGTAATCACAAAGATCACGTTCAGGTTGTATGAGGCTACCATGCTTTGTTAAACAGACTGGTGGTCATGAAAAGTTAC
The DNA here is from genome assembly GCF_006229205.1 of Suricata suricatta. Classification (NCBI taxonomy): domain Eukaryota; kingdom Metazoa; phylum Chordata; class Mammalia; order Carnivora; family Herpestidae; genus Suricata; species Suricata suricatta. Next base: position 165,991,317 of record NC_043702.1, read on the forward strand.
AAGTCTGACTCCAGTGGAACAAGATAGACAACATGCAACCCAGGGCAATGGTTGAAATTCACTGGGCCTGTCACCAGAAGAAATGCTGGCTGAGTCTTGGTAGCTAACTTGAATGACACTTTCCCAAAGGCATGTGTTTTAGTCTGTTTTTTCAGTGAGTCCTGTGAAAAGACAGAAGTGGAAGACACATGGAGACATAGTCAAGACAGGTGGAAAGAACACAATGGCTACTCTGTTGAATATTTTTTCCCATATGTGCTTTTCCCATAGGTGTGTGCCCTGTGTGGAGAGCCAGCTCTCAGCACACCCATCCCCCATCAATGACCATGAAGTCAAGTTGGCCTTACTGCATCTCCCAAATCCTCCTGCTCTCTCCACACTACATGTCTGCCTATATGTTTGTTCTCTATATAATTTGTATTAATTCAGCTTGGCTCTATGAATCTGTATTTTTATGCTACTCAAGATCATGGGTCTGTCAGCCTTGTCC
>NC_043702.1:165991906-165993207 GCF_006229205.1 Suricata suricatta
GTGGACCTGATCTAGCCAGTTGAAGGCCTTAAGAGGAAAGACTGAGCTCCTCCAATAAGGAATGAAATCTGCCTCTAGATGGCCTTTAGACTCAAGACTACAACACTGTCTGTTTCTTGGGTCTCCATTCTGCCTACAAAGTTTAGACTTGCCAGCCTCCATAATCACGTGAGCTGAATCTTTACAATAATTTTCTCTCTCTCCCTTTCTCCCTCTCGTCCTCTCTGTCTCTTTGTCTCTATGTCTGTCTCTCTTTATATATAGATAGAGATCTATCTATATGTATCTGTTTATCTATCATCTATCTATTTTCTATCTATTTCTCTCTCTCTTTCTCTCTCATCTTGGTTTTCTTTCTTTAGAGAGCCCTGGCAAATACATACAGTTGACACTCAGTAAATATGTGTAAGATGAATAAATAGGGGTGAGAATGGGATGTGACACAGTCCTACTTGTTCCAAATAAACTAATTGTATGTGAGTGTTTGAGCAGGATAGACAGTTTCATGATAATAACTACCTGAGGAACTCATGAATGTACACACTGGCTTTCATATATGTTCAAAAAATAAGCAGTGGGGCACCTGGGTGGCTCAGTCAGCTAAGCATCCGGCTTAGGCTCAGGTCATGATCTCACGGTTCATGGGTTCAAGCCCCACATCAGGCTCTGTGTTGACAGCTAGCTCAGACCCTGGAGCCTGATTCAGATTCTGTATCTCCCTCTCTCTCTGACCCTCCCCTGCTCATGCTGTCTCTCTCTGTCTATCAAAAATAAATTTAAAATATTAAAAAAATTTTAAAAACTAAGCAGTGGATTAAAAGATATGTAATGGATATGGATATGTGGACTCTTTATTTTTATGACTCAGAAGTGTTAAAGGAACTGGTTTCTTCTAGAGCCTGTAGCTCACTCCAGCTCCAGGGGAGAATTTCCTTCACACTAGGACATAGCTTTCTAAGCTATTAAAAGAGAGGAGCATTTATTACAAATAGGTGAGCAATATGTTTTCAGATTGTGGTTTAAAAAGTCTAATCCAGGAGCAACTACTTGGCCCAGTCAGTGGAGCATGTGACTCTTGATCTTGGGGCTGTGAATTTGAGCCCCATGTTAGGTGCAGAGATTACTTAAAAATAAAATCTTTAAAAATAATAAATATCCCTTGGGTAAATCCCTGGGAGCACATGTACCCCAATGTTCATAGCGGCACTTTCTACAATAGCCAAATCATGGAAAGAACCTAAATGTCCATCAACCGATGAATGGATCAAGAAGATGTGGTATATATACACAATGGAGTACTA
>NC_043702.1:165993307-166000210 GCF_006229205.1 Suricata suricatta
TGAGAAAGAATGATATATGGCCATTTGTAGGAAAGCGAATGGACCTTGAGGGTGTCATGCTAAGCGAAATAAATCAGGCAGAGAAGGATAGATACCATATATTTGCATTCACATGTCTAACAGGAGAGACCTGGCAGGGGACCATGGGGAGAGGAAGGGGGAAAGAGAGTGGGGAAGAGTGAGGGACACAGATCAAGGGAGACTACTGAATACTGGAGACGAACCATGGACTGAAGGGGGAGGGGGAGGGGGGATGGTCATGGTGGGGGGCACTTGTGGGGAGAAGCACTGGGTGTTATATGGAAACTAATTTGACAATAAACTATTATAAAAAAATAAAAATAATAAAAATAATAAATAAATAAAAAGTTGAATCCAATATAGGAAAAGTTCAAAGGTAGAGAAACATTCATTTACCTAATTAAACATCTTATGTAAAGCATTTTGGTTTAATGAAGTTGTTAAAGTCTTATGTGTGTTGTAGATGCATATTGTACATAATTTTCTAAAATTTTTCATTTGTTTAACCAAAATTCATTTCAGAGTTATCAAACACTGTGCCCACAGTCTTTTGTTGTGGGTTTATTCAAACCCTTGGAGTAAAGAGTAAATTAGGTATTGAAGAATTGGTTTAGATAGAAAGAAACACTATTATTTAACCTTCATTGATTACAAAGGAAGAATTATGATTTGGGAAATTAAATAAGCCTCTACTTTAGGAGATTGTTATGTGGCTTAAAAAGAAATGGAAAAAATGTGAGTTGTTCTACTCTGAGCTCATTTTCCCTTTTCTTAACATTCAGGGATTGTCTCTATACTTAGTGAAGGCTGACATTTTATTTCACTTTATTAATAATATTAGAATAATTGATTTACTTTTATTTGTATTCTATGTCTTAGTCTATCCTTCATTGCCTAATATAGGGGTCAGTAAACTTTTTTTTATAAAGAGACAGATAAATATTTTAGGTTTTGTGGGCCAGATGGTCTCTGTTGCAACTATTCCACAGAAAACAGCCATGGAAGGTACATAAATAGATGGGCATGGCTGTGTTCGAATAAAACTTTATTTATAAAAGTAGACAGTGGACTGGATTGGACTTGGTCTGTAGGACATAGTTTTCTGTTCCTTGGTCTAACCTTTTGTATCATTTGTTTTATCATTGGTAGTTAAATCTTGTCTTATTCAACCAGATTGAGAATTTAACTGATTTACATTGATTTTCAAAAGTGATAAGTTGGACTTTATTTCCATCACTGTGTTTTATGGCTTCTGATTTTCAAGATTTCCATATTTTTCCTTACTACATGGACAATGCTGTCTCTGCTTGTCTCTTTTCTGGCATTTAGAAAGTTGTATATATTGTTTTTGGTTTTATTAGTGGAAGTTTTCAAAAATAGTCTGTAACCTATCCCTGTGTCCAGTTCATCAGGGCTGTTCAACCATGTTCCAGTTCTTGGACTTCTTGGAAAACAGTTATATCCAGAGGTGATAGGATTGCACTTTTCTTCTTGGAAGTCAGGTGTGGCCACATGACTGACCGGCTAGTAATATGTGAGTGGTGGTGATACATGCCACTTTAGGAGGTGATTGAATAGTGGGTACACAATTTACCATGTTCACTTTTTCATGTCCCAACAGTTTTGGAAGCATGAAGAGAGATGTCACTTCCACTGGCAGGGTCACTGGTTGACTCTGATCCGTGGAACCCTCCTGCTGACCTGCTACAATACACACAGAAGTCTACATTTTTGTCTCTGAGCTGATGAGGCTTGGGGTTGTTTGAGTGGCAGCAAAATCTGCCATCCTGAGTGGTCAATGGATACCTTGAAGTGTGAGTCCACCATGCCAAAAATCTAGAAAAGTGTTAATGCTCCAAGGTAGACAGAGGTGAGACTTTTGGTTAAATGGTCACCTGTGATAATGTGAAATACAAACGATGACCTTGACCTAACTTCTAATTCTAAAGAAGGATCTGCAAACTATGACCCACAGGCTGGAGTTGGGCCCACTCTGTTTTTATACAGCCTGCAAGCCAAGAATGGATTTTACATTTTCATATGATTGAAAAAGTCAAAAGGAAAATACCATTTCATGATATGTGCAAATCATATGCAATTCCAATTTCAGTGCCCATAACTACAGTTTTTGGAATGATAGCCATACTTGACGAACTTTGAAGTGTTGGGGTTTGGAGCAACAGTCAAGAAAAAGTTCTTGAGACATCTTTGGTGCAAAAAGGTGGTTTTATTAAAGCACAGGGACAGGACCTGTGGGCAGAGTTGCCCCAGGATTGAGGAGTGACGAATTTTATACTTGGGAATTGTGGGGAGGTAAAGTCAAGGGGAAGTTTCCCCAAATGATTTTCATATGCTAAAGAAGTCTCACAGGCTCCTGGTGGCCTAGCTATTGTCAAGCTAAAGTTGTTGTTCCCTCTGCGAAGCATTAACATTAAGACAGTTGGGAGTTCCTGGAGGAATATTTGTCAATGAGCTTCAGGTTATAAGGAAATTTAATTTTATCTACACTTCTTTCTGCCGTTGTTTCCTACAGCAATACTCATTTCTTTAATTACTGTTGATGGCTGCTTTCAAGCTAAAGCAGTGGAGCGGAGTCATTGTGTGTGAAGAATAAGCCCACTGACCCAGTCAATGGAGGGATGCAAAGACTCAGAGCATAGTGAAGCAAGGCTTTAATCTACATTCCTGTAAGAGCGGGTATCTGATAGACAGCCACACTTGACACCGTTACAGCAGACATTTTATTTCCTAGTGTGCAAGTCCGTCCCCTGGTCCCTCATTGGCTGAACACTACAGAGGTTGCAGCCTGACCCGGAAGTCCCCTGTGCTCATGTAAGGCAACAAGTAGTCTGATTGGAACAAAGGTACATTCCCTGAGGTGATGCAGAGACTTTCAGTTCCTCTTCCCTTTTTTCTTTGACGCTTGCTCATTGCAAAGCCGGAGAAAATACACCCATGAAATGGAGGAGGGGGAAGGAGAACCAGGAAGTGAAGTGTCTAAGGGTTTGGGACCCCACTGTGGAGGGGTGGGGGGAGGCGGTCCATATGTATTTCCAATAGGTTGTCAACCTACAGTTAACTAGACAACACAGCTTTTGTTTGGTACTTCTGAAAATGAATCATCTCCCTTACTTCTCACATTGTGGCAGGACTGTATGGCCTGCAAAGGTAAAATATTTACTATCTCAACCTTCACAGAAAGCTTGCTGTCTCTTGCTTTAGACTCTAGAGAAAAAGGTTGAAAAGCAATGGTAGGAATTGGTATAATTGTGATTCATAAGAAATATATATTTGGTTTTCATCCTCTGCACATCTCAACTCCTTGGAATTATCTAAGAGATGAGAGCAATAAAGATATCTTTTATTATGTTAATGAGGTGACGTAGCCTGCACTTGAGGTTGGGGCTGGTTGCCAGGGGAACTGACTGTAATAGAAGCTTGAGACTCTCATTTCCACCCCCTGATTTCCCGAGAGGGTCTGGAGGTTGAGTCAATCACCGACAGCCAAGGAGTAAATCAATCATGCCTTCATAACAAAGCCTCTATAAAAATCTAGAGGATGGTGGTCAGATGCTTCCAGGTTGTGAACCAGAATCCTTCCACATACCACCATGACAGGCCCCAAACTCCACAGGGACAGATGCTCCTTTGTTCAGAAACTTGCCCTCTATATCTCTTCATCTGGCTGTTGGAGCTGCTTTATAAGTTCTGTGAGCCACTCCAGCAAATCAATCAAACCCAAGGAAAGGGTCTTGGGAACCTCTGATTTATAGGCAGTCAGAAGCACAGGTGACAACAGGGACTTGCAATTTGGCAGCTGAAGTGGTGGCAGCCTTGTGGGGCTGAGCCCATGGAATCTCATGGTATCTCTGTAGATAGGGTCAGAATTGTGTTTAACTGTAGGACACCCCACTGGTGTCAGAGAATTTCTTGGTGTTGTGGGGAGAATCCACGCCTTCGAATTGAGGGGTGCAGAAACAGGAGTGTGTGTTCATTGCTCTTGGCTGGCTCAGTACTCTAAGAAAGAAATAAGCACAGAAAAGAACTGACCAGTTAGCAAGCACAAATAAGAGGAATAGAAAAGAATTTAAAAATTGGGGGCTTGCAGGATTGGGAGACACCATGGGTGCTTAAACCAATAAATAAAATATAAAACTAGGAAGCCCTTTGAGTGACAAAGGCTGATTAAAACTTAGTCTTGGGGGTGGGGGGGACCTGGGTGGCTCAGTCAGTTGAGCGTCCAACTCTTGATATCGGTTCTGTTCGTGATCTTGCAGTTGTCAGATGGAGCCCCATGTCAGGCTCTGTGCTGAAAGTGGAGCCTGCATGGGATTCTCTCTCTCCCTCTCTCTGATCCTCCCCTACCCACTCTCTCTCTCTAAAAAAAAAAAAAAACAAAAAAAAAAAAAACAGAAAAAAAAAAACCAAAATCTCAGGGGCATCTGGGTGGCTCAGTTGGTTGAGCGTCCGGCTTTGGCTCAGGTCATGATTTCGTGGTACGTGGGTTCAAGCCCTGCATCAGGCTCTGTGCTGACAGCTCGGAGCCTGGAGCCTGTCTTCAGATTCTGTGTCTCCCTCTCTCTCTGCCCCTCCCCTGCTCATGCTGTGTCTCTCTCTCTCTTTCTCAAAAATAAATAAAAACATTAAAAAAATTTTTTTAAACTTAAAAAAATTTAAACTAAGTTAACAACAACAACAACTTAGTCTTGGGACCAGGATCAAATGGAGGGTACAGACATCCCACTCATTGTTAAAACCTCTGAGTGGATTCAAGTGTCAAGGTCGCAGCCATGGCAGTGTTCAGTAAATCCTTTCAAGTGAGCAGAAGAACTTGCAATCCACTCTCGAGTTGGTGGTGGAGAGAGAGAAAGAGGAACAGAAGATGTGTGGGATTGTGTGGGTGGGGATGGGGGCAGAGTGGAGAAGCAGAGGTGGGGGAAGACAGAAATACAGCAAGCTGGTTCTTGGTGCTTGAGGCTGTCAGGAACTGAAGAGGTAAACTCAGTTTTTGAGACCGCTGTACTGTCAAAAAAAACCATCTGCCCAAACTAAAATAGCCTGTAGTGGTTTGAGGCTAAACATGACCCCTGGACTGACTCCCAACATCTATGGATGTAGACAATAGACCAGAAAAGCTCGTTAGTCAGGGGCATCTGGGTGGCTCAGTCGTTAAGCATCTGACTTTGACTCAGGTCATGCTCTCACAGCTTGTGGGTTCTAGCTGGTGTGGGGCTCCGTGCTGACAGCTTAGAGCTTGAAACTTGCTTCGGATTCTGGGTCTCCCTCTCTTTCTGCCCCTCCCCAACTGGCGCTCTATCTCTCTTTCTTTCAAAAATACACAAACGTTAAAAAAAAAATAAAAGCTTCTTAGTTAGGATGAAAAGCAGAATCCCTAAATCCCATTTCAGGTGTTGCCAAAGAGAATAACCAAACAAGCAGAACTTTCCCAGTGGGCGGAGGTAAGGGCACAGACAACAGCACACTTCCAGAAGATGCAAATAGGGCTAAACTAGAAACGTTCCCCACCCGCAGTGGTATCTCAGAATTACCACAGTGGGGACACAGGTAAAGGGCGTATTTTGAGCAGTCCTTCGTAAGACTGGGAATTTCGCACACAAGCCTAATGCCTAGTCTCTCTTTGTCTCTGTCTCAACTTGTCTTAACAAAATTTAAGATTTTTATTTTATTTTTTCTAAACTTCAACACTTAATTTAAAAATTTTTTAAAATTATTTTTGAGACAGAGAGAGACAGAGTATGAGCAGGGGAGGGGCAGAGAAAGAGAGGGAGACACAGTATCCAAAGCAGGCTCCAGGCTCCGAGCAGTCAGCACAGAGCCCAACAGGGGGCTTGAGCCCACAAGCTGTGAGATCATGACCTGAGCCAAAGTCAAACACTTAAGACTGAGCCACCCAGGTGCCCCTGACATTTTCAGTCCGGGTCTCCATTGTTATTTTTTAAAACCAATGTCATCGTGTATATTATTTCTCTAGAAAATAACATTTACATTTGTGTTCAGTAGTACTGTACTAGAAACAAATAATTATGAGGCATTTCTAAGTTTAGATGGTTTCCGAGAATAATTCCAGTCTTATAATTACTCTTTTTATGAGCTTTTTGTTTTCTTCAATTCTTTTAGTAATTTCTTCAAGAAAAGGGAGGTAACAGTGACTGGGCCACCTGTATTGTTTCAGCGCAACATGTAGCTCTAAGTGTTCTTGGGTGTTTAATCTCCACACCCAGGACTGACTCACTGTGTAGCCTGAGGCCAGACAGCTTAACATCACTGCCTCAGTTCTTGAGGATGAAAAGATATTAAAAACTTTCTGACCTCTGAAGGATTTTGTACAAAGTATTATCTGCTGTCAAAAATTATAATATACATGTGGTTACAGTTTCTTTGAAATAGACACCATCAAAGATCTGGGATAAGCATGGAGCAAGAAACACCTTTCAGAAGTACCTTCCATGTGCATGGAACCCCTCCAGCGTATTTGGATTCGGTGTGATTTTGATCCTTCAGGTAGGAGTATTTCCTGTGAGCCTTGACTGATGTGAGCTCTGAGGCAGGTGTAGAGGCTGGTGGAGTAGGGGGTTTTGTCACCGCTTAGGGCCACTGGGAGGCCCAGCCTCACACAGAATTGTCTGTGACTAAGGAAGAATCACTCTCTAGGTCTTTCAGATGAAGGTGACAGTAGAGAAGACCTCTGTGGCTCACGTAGAGAGGGTGCTGAGCGCGTTCCCCCCAGGGTCCCAGTGGTCTCATATCCACCATTCTATATCCATCTACACAACTGTTCAGGGTGAGTGAGCAGAAGCCGTCCTTTTCTGAAAAACCCGTAGTTAGACATTCTTGGCAGGATTCACCTCCCATGAACGGAGA
>NC_043702.1:166000310-166153052 GCF_006229205.1 Suricata suricatta
TCTATCTCTTGGCCTGCCCTTAGGAATGTTAAGGGTGTTAGCTGGTCTTTCCTGATTGGGTGTTACTAGGGTGGTCCCTCCTGCCTTGGGCAATGTGTGCCCTTTTATTGTCTAATGATTCTGAGAAACCGATACCTAGGCCTCCAAGGTCAGAGGGGAAACTTGAAGCCTGTCATGGAGTCAGTTTGGTTCAGACCTGCGTCCTTACAGTTACAACTCTTACAGGGCAATGGTTCTCAGACTGTGGTCCCCAGGTAGCAACGGCAATGTTGCCTTGGGATTTGTGAGAAATGCCAGTCCTAGGGCCCCACTCCAGACCTACAAGATTATAATCTCTGGGGACAGAGTGTAGCGATCTGTGTTTTCCCATGCTGTCTAGAGGAATCTGATGAAATCTGAGAACCATTGTTGAAGGGGCTCATTTGTCCAGTGGCCATGCCAGAACTATTAAAAAATGGAAGCACATTTAAGAAAAACACCCTTTTTCTATTACTTGAAATTACTATTATGTTTGTATGCTGTATCTCCTCAGATGCACCGTCAGGTGCCTGAGGTGAGGACAACTGAAACAGGCATCAGATGTGAGTCCAGATTCCTGTATTGCATTTCCAGATAACTAACGTGAAGAAATACAAATGGAAAACTTAGGGAAGTAGAAAAACAGAACAAAACAAACAAACGAAACACAAAAGAATGAAAAATGTTACTTCACTTAATGCCTATAAAAAATAAACTTTATATGTAAGTTAAGGACGTGAGTCTGGTGACAGAGCCAAAGAAGAATGACAGTTGGGGCGCCTGGGGGGCTCAGTTGATTAAGCCTCCAACTGTGGCTTTAGGTCTTGTGGTTCATGAGTCTGAGCCCTGAGTCGGGCTCTGTGCTGACAGCTCAGAGCCTAAAACCTGCTTCAGATTCGGTGTCTCCTTCTCTCTCTGCCCCTACCCTGCTCACACTCTGTCTCTCTCTCTCAAAAGTAAGTAAACATTAAAAAGAATTTTAAAAATTAGTGAAAATTTTAGTTTAAGCAGGGGGATGTTGTGACTAGGTCTGACTTTTAGAAACTGAACACTGGTGGTCTTCAGGAGATGGTATAAAGAGTGAGGGCACTTCGGTGGATCGTAGGACGGGTGGTGAGAGCTGGATGAAAGGAGATGGAGGGTAGGATTGGGGGAAATTCCGGGTCTGGTTCAGATGAACCAAGCGAGTAGGGATGGGTGTGGAGAGCAGAAGTCCTTCTGTCTCTGTCCCCAAACCACCTCTTCAGGCTCATCTCTGTCACCCACTCTTGTAGTACTGTGTTCTGCGTTCTTGCGTGAATATTCTAGCATTCTAGGCTGCTGTGCTCCCTCATTCACTGCATAGCTGATGTCTTTCTCTTTTCCCAGAAATAAACTCTTACTTAACTTTAGAGATCCAGTCTACTTTCCTTATCTCTGTCATTCCTTCCTCACTTCCCCTTCCCTGAGTTCTTTGCTCTCCCTCTGTATTCCCACAGTACTTGCTCATTTATTTGCTATAGACAGATGTGTCGATGTTCAATCATTATTCATATTCTTCTGTTCAAGTGGCTGCTTTTTCCTATTGAATTTTGGGCTCTTTGAGAATGGGGACAATATCTACTTTTTCATTTATTCCACAAATATTTTTTAAGCTCTTAGTTTGTGCCAACAAATGTTTTTGAAGGTCTTAGTTTGTGTCTGTTCTGACAGAAAAGGGAAAGTCCTTGCTACCGTGAAAGGGGAGATAGAAAAACGAATAGGTAACAGAGTACCAGTTAATGTGTATTATGACAGGAAGAAAAATAAAGCAGATAAGGAGGATGGGAATGGCTGTCTTGTGTAGTCAAGGAAGATCTCACTTAAAACAAAACAAAACAAAACAAAACAAAACAAAACAAACCTTGAAAATCTGCAGAGAAGATAGCCAAAGTAATATAAAGCTCAGAGTCTTGCCTGATAGCATTTAATGTACATAAAAAAAAGAGAAAGATCTCACTTTAAAAGTGAGATCTTTGGAACAAAGACCTGAAGGAGGTAAAGTAGTGAGCTTTGTGGATATGCAGGGGGAGAAGGGCTCCAGGAAAAGGGACAGCATGTGCAATGACCCTGACATGACAGTAGGCTTGGCCTGTTCAAGGAATGAGCACGGAAGAGAGCAGTGATAGAGGAGGCCAGAGAAGTGGTGGGGAAGTAGCTCGTAAGGGGACTGGTTAGGGTTGTTAGGATTGAGCTCGCACTCTCAGTGACAGGGAGGCCACTGGCACTCTTGGACATAATATGTCATAATCTTGTGTATGTTTTATTTTTTAACTTATTACTTTTAAAAATTTTATTTTAGAAAGAGAGTGAGTGTGAGTGGGGGAGAGGCAGAGAGAGAGAGAGAGAGAGAGAGAGAGAGAGAGAGAGAGAGATAGAGAATCTTAAGCAGACTCCATGCTCAGTGAGGAAACCCCACGCAGAGCTCCATCTCCAAATCCTGGGACCATGACCTGAACTGAAATCAGCAGTCGGATATTCAACAGACTGAGCCACCCAGGAGTCCCTGGTTTATGTTTTAAAAGAACCATTTGGCTGCTCCAGTGAGGATGAGCCACAGAGATTAGGCACGGAGCAAGGACTGTGGTGAGGAGACTCTGCTGGTGATACATACAAGATGGTGGCAGGGAGTAAGGTGGTAACATTAGAGGGCACGAGAAACGGTGGGATTCTGGATTTACTGTGAAGGTGACAAGATGTGCTGTTCAACTAGATCTGGGATATGAAAGAGAGGAATCAAGAGACTTGAAAAGGGAACCCTTTTAGACTTTTAGTGGGAATGTAAATCGGTACAATCACCATAGCAAACAACATGGAGGTTCTTCAAACTGTTAAGAATGGGGCTCCCATATATGTGATCCAGCAAAGCCCGCCGTTGGGTTTTATCCAAAGGAAATGAAAACAGGATCTTGAAGACACATCTACACTCCCCAATTCATTGCGGGTTTGTCACAAAACCAAGATATGGAAGCAACCTAAGTGTCCATTGATGGATAGAGGGATAAAGAACATGTGCTGTGTGTAGATGCATATATTGGAGTATTATCTAGCCCTATAAAAGAAGGAGATCCCGCCATGTGTAACATAATGGGTGAAACAGGAGGACATTATGCTAAATGAAATAAACCAGACACAGAATGACAAATACTGCATGATCTAATTTATGGAATTATGAAAAGTCAAACTCTTAGAGAGTGGAAGGGTGGTCACCAAAGGCTGATGATTGGGGAGTTCCTATAACCAAACATAGGAACAAACATTCAGCTGCAAGATGAATAACTGCTGGAAACCTTATGTACAGTGTGGTGACTATAGTTAATAATGCTGAATTATTAAATATTATATTGTATATTGCTTTGAATATCATTTATTGAAATTTGCTAAGAGGGTAGACCTTACATGTTCTCATGTCAAAAATAAACATCTATGGGAGATGATGAATATGTTAATTATCTTGATTATGGTAATCATTTCACCATGTATATGTATATTTACTACTTTTTCTCCCCGTTCTTCACCTTCTCCTGAATGTTATTATAGAATTTTGTATGTTTACTGTAGAATTTGTTCCATGTTTCAATAGTTTTAATAGAACAAAAATTATGTACATTTCCTGACTTCTATTATTCCTCTGTGGTGTTCTCAATCTCTAAAATACCCTCAATTGTACCCGAAATACCTGTGTATAAATAATCTGTACCTCAATATCCATGATTCTATAGAATGTGACTGTGGAGGAAAAGGTTTCTTTCTTTCTTTCTTTTTAAATGTTTATTTATTTATTTTTAGAGACAGAGTGTGTGGGCAGGGGAGGGCAAAGAGAGGGTGAGAAAGAGTCTTAAGAAGGCTCCACACCCAGCATGGGACCCAACATGGGGCTCCATCCCACAAGCCTGGGATCATGACCTGAGCTGAAATCAAGAGTTAGTTGCTTAAAAAAAAAAAAAAAAAAGAGTTATTCACTTAACTGACTGAACACCCAGGTGCCCCAAGGAGAAGGTTTCAGATGAAGACATTTGTTCATTGTAAGCTATACAAGATCATTTGAAGAGATACTTTTTCCCAGACTGTGCTTTACATGCAAAACCAAGAATTTGCCAATTGCAAATAGCTGACAACCTATGTATTTACTATAAAAGGAGGGCCTAGGAGAACTTGGCACAACTGAGAACATCTGTCATATTATGGAAATTAACTTTTCCCTTCCAAAGCAAAGTTTCATACAACCCACTTCATTTGAACTCTCTGTTGAAGATATCTCCAATTTTGCCAAAATATGCACCCATGAGAGATTTTGGAATATTTATTGTACTGATCTAGTCTGAATTGAGGGATAAACACTTGAACATCCTCAATTTCCTTAATTAGCGTGTGTCACTGTTAGCCTCTATTATACTAGCGATCATAGGATTATCCTTTCATAATGACTAGGGTGAGAACAAAGAGAAGAGCCGCACAGGCACTTTTGAGCCAAAATGGTACAGAATATGGAAGCTGGTCGTGGGCGAAGGTTCGAGTCCTCAGGGGCTTGATGATCCGCGCTCTCTGGGTCAGGATGGCTCTCCGGGCCCCAGCCCACTTCCCTGGCCCCTGGAGACGGTACTGGTAAGGTGTGCATGGTCCAAAGAAAATTTCCATGGCCAGCTTCGGGTCCCACAGGAAGAGTGAGGGCAGGTTGGGTTTCACGCCTATTTCAGTGGCAATTTCATCCATGTAATCCACGTACTGCACTCTGCATGTGTCCCAAGGGTTATTCAGCAGTCTGAAAGCAGAAGCAGAAGAAAAACACAATCAGAAACCTCAGGTCAGATGACAACTCCTTCCCTCCAAGCCTAAATTCCTCTAAACATCAGTGGACTTTGTATGAGGGGCTAACCTAGGGGGGCAAGAATTAATGGCTATGGATAATTTCTTGGTGGTTCCTTTTGTAAAAAAATTTTCATGTTTATTTATTTTTGAGAGAGAGAGAGAGAGGAGAGTGAGTGCACAAGTGGGGGTGGGGGGGTGCAGAGAGAGAATCCTGGGTGGGCTCAGCGCTGCCAGCACAGAGGCTGACGTGGAGCTTGATCCCATGAACCACAAGATCATGACCTGAGCCAAAATCAAGAGTCTGACACTTAACTGACTGACTCCTCTCAGGTACTCCTCTCAGCAGTTTCTAACAAAATATTCATACACTGTACTTTTTACTCTCAAATCCTTCCAAGTGTCTTGGATGGTAATAGATGGGTTTCAGAAGATTGTTGTCATTAATGATATTCTTTTCTTTAAAAAAAAAGTTTATTCTTTTTTTTTAAACATTTATTTATTTTAGAGAGACAGAGAGAGACAGATGGTGAACAGGGGAGGGGCAGAGAGAGAGGGACACACAGAATCTGAAGCAGGCTCCAGGCTCTGAGCTGCCAGCACAGAGCCTGACTCGGGGCTTGAACCCACCAACTGTGAGATCATGACCTGAGCTGAAGTTGAATGCTGAACTGACTGAGCCACCCAGGCACCCCAAAAGTTTATTTATTCTTGAGAGAGAGAGGTAGAGCACAATCAGAGGAAGGGCAGAGAGAGAGAGACAGAGAGAGAGAGAGGGAGGGAGGGAGACAGAATCTGAAGCAGGCTCCAGGCTCTGAGCTGTCAGCACAGAGCTTGATGCAAGGCTTGAACCCACGAACCACAAGATCATGACCTGAGTAGAAGTCGAATGCTTAACCGACTGAGCCACTCAGGTGTCCCAATGAGATTCTTTTCTTAAATCCTGTATTTTGGCCATGCATTGGATTCTCATTCAGGGTATAAGCTTATTTGGGTAAGTTGGTGGGGAATATGAAATTGTACAGGTTACTTATTTAGGTATGCATGACATTCATTTGATTTTAAGCATTACTAAAATGTGATTCCTGTCTGACCTTCTTAAACCAGTTACTGGATAACTGACTCTTCTTAGGATAAACTTTTTGATCTTAGAGACAGGCTGTGACATTCACACTGTAGCTTCTCAATAGGTATTTGTTGCATAGAAATACCTTACATTTCCCACCCCAGTGGTTGAGAATGATCTTCTATTAAGAAGATTTCATACAACCCACAAGCCTCTGACTTCACGTCAGTATTTTAATTAGATTCTGTGATGATTTGCCAACTCATTTCTCACATTGATTTATCTTTCCAACTCCTTAAAGGAGTAAAACAACCCGGCATCTCATCTTACATTTTTCTACACTTCGCAGCTCTAAGGCTATCATATGACACAAATTTATAATTGTACTTATCTAGTGTTACATGAATTTTAAACAAAATTCCAAGGCTTCCATGTTAGACTATTCTGTATTCATTCTTCCCTTCAATATGCCATACATTTATATTATGCTCCATTAGGAAGAAATGAAGACGTTGATAACTTGAGATCTCATCTAGGCAAATAGACTCAGATTCTATGATGAGAAAAATATAAAGAATCCTTGATAGGCCAACAGTTCTGCCTAAACACTTCCAATTGACTTTTACTAAGAAACAAGTTTCTTACTCTTTTTCAAACTTTTTTCTCTTCTGTCTTATGTCTGCCATCATGCCATTCACCGAAGGTAATTTGTTCAATCCTAGGAAAGAAAGATGAGATTCTGGCAGAAATCAATACCTTGAGAGTAAGTTTGGTAGAGAACATCTGAGTGAGGTCACACAAGAGTGGGGGAGATGGGCCCAGGAGGTCCTCTTGAATGCCCTCCACTCATTGTTTTATCCTATGCAAATGCCTTGCAGATGCAAAGACATGTCCTCTAATGAGTTCACATTTTGACTAGCAGACCTCAAAGCCCACAAAAAAGGATGGACTGAGGGGAGTTGTACCCAAATGACAAGATACAAAGTAGTGTGTGTGGGATTCACTCTGGCTGTCCTTTATTTATTTATTTTAACATATTTATTTACTTAATTTCTAGGAGAGAGAGGGCACATGGGTGCATGGGCATGAGTGGGGGAGGGGTAAAGAGAGAGGGAGAGAAAATCCCAAGCAGGCTCTGCTCTGACAGGGGGCTTGATTCCATGAACTGTGAGATCATGACCTGAGCCCAAATCAAGAGTTGGATCCTTAACATACTAAGCCACTCAGGCTGTCCTTTAAATAGTGAGTTACACCTGTTCATTTATGTTATGAATTTACTTACAAATACATATTGTACTTACTAATAAATAGTAACTCAATGTCTCTTGATTGTTTTCATTGGACAGAGACTTATTCTTAAATTTCCATCTTTTAAAAAATGTTTAATCTTTATTTATTTTTGAGAGAGAGAGAGACAGAGCATGAGCAGAGGAGGAACAGAGAGAGAGGGAGACACAGAATTGGAAGCAGGCTCCAGGCTCCGAGCAGTCAGCACAGAGCCTGATGTGGGGCTTGAACTCACAAACTGAGATTATGACCTGAGCCGAAGTTGTTCAACCAACTGAGCCACCCAGGTGCTCCTTAATTTTCCATCTTAGCTCATGGAAGTCACCTTCCTTTAGTTCTCCTTCATTTCTTTGATGAGTGACATTCTATATTTTGAGAAACACAGAATATTCCAGGAAAATATGGGGGACTTTTTAAAGGAGGAACAAACAAATGAGCAGAATTATTGCAATGTCATTGACAAAAGGTAGTTTGTGAATCTGTCTTCATCAATTAATTCTAAACCATAGAATTAATGATATAGTGAATAATAATTAAGAATTACAATAGCAATGGCTAATCTTCATTTATTCAGTCAGTGTTTACTGAATGCCTCTAAAAGTCAGGATGCTCAGTTGTTAATTTTTACCATCCTGTCAAGCACATGTAAATATTTCCATTTATCAATAAGGAAATTTGGGAGATCAAGAAGTATGTCAGGATTATGGAGACAGTAGATGGGGGAGCTGGGTTTTCTTTCTTTAGGAAATTTTTTAAAGTTTATTCTTTCATTTTGAGAGAGAGAAAGCACGGTGAGGAAAGGGCAGAGAAAGAGGGAAAGAGAGAATCCCAAGCAGGCTCTGAGCCTGGAGCTCAACACGGGGCTCAAACCCACAAAGAGTGAGATCATGACCTGAGCTGAAGTCACATGTTTAGCCAACTGAGCCACCCAGACACTGCTGGAGAAGCTGGGTTCTAATCCCAGATTTGTCCCTACACAGAGTCCTTGCTCTTTGAACTGTGCTGCAGTGCTGCCCCAGTTACTTGGTGATTCTGCCATAGTTCACAAAACTCACATAATTTGCCATTCATAATTCTGCGACTCTACCTGTCCTCTTTTTACTTTGAACTTGAGAGGTGAAAAAATGCTCCCTTTAAATTAGACTCATTCCTGGTTAAAATGAACAAATCAGAAGACTATAGATGCTGGCGAGGATGTGGAGAAATGGGCACCCTTCTACACTGTTGGTGGGAATGTAAACTGGTGCAGCCGCTCTGGAAAACAGTGTGGAGGTTCCTCAAAAAATTAACAGTAGAACTCCCTATGACCTAGCAATAGCACTGCTGGGGATCTACCCAAGGAATACAGAAGTGCTGATGCATAGGAGCACATGTACCCCAGTGTTCACAGCAGCACTGTCAACAATAGCCAAATCATGGAAGGAGCCTAAATGTCCATCACGTGATGAATGGATCAAGAAGATGTGGTTTATATATACAGTGGAGTACTACATGGCAATGAGAAAGAATGAAATCTGGCCATTTGTTACAACGTGGATGGACCTCGAGGGTGTCATGCTAAGTGAAATAAGTTGGCCGAGAAGCACAGATATCATATGTTCACACTCCTAGGTCTAACAGGAGAAACTTAACAGAGGACCATGGGAAGGGAGGGAGGGAGAAAGAGTTAGGGAGAGGGAGGGAGGCAAATCATAAGAGACTCTTGAATACTGAAAACAAACTGAGGGCTGAAGGGGGAGGGGGAAAAGGGAAAAGGGGTGATAGACATGGAGGAGGGCACTTGTGGGGAAGAGCACTGGGTGTTATCTGGAAACCAACTTGACACTAAACTATTAAAAAAATATAAATTAGACTCATTCCAGAATGATTCTAGCAACAATCGAGAAGTCAGATAGCTTTTATTTCCCATCTGTACTTTAGGTTGAGATCTTCTATTTTCTGCAGTTCCTCTACTACATACTGCCCTAACATGCTCTGAAGAATTATTTGCTAGTAAGTTTTCACTTGATGATAGCTTAAAGTAGTTTTTTAATCTTCATTTTCCTACAAGACTCCTAAAGGTTAAATAGCTGTCAAACACTAATGTAACAAATATCAAGTGGCACAATTTCAGATATGTAAAGGTTAACTTCACATATGTTTTGCAGCAGAAGACCTTTGCAATACCTCTGAAATCACCTCTTTGGCTGGCCACCTTTTCTAAATAATGTGTAAGGTCAGCACATACCCTTGAATACACGCACGGCCCATCAGCTCTGGAGTTCCGATGTGGGAATGATGGCCCCCACTGGCTTGAGGATACCAATGAAAGCTAGTGTTGGTTTCTCTAGTTGAGGAGGAAATACATATTTAAACATGGAGTGCTGGCTGTCCAAAATTGTTGCATTGTTTTCCAAAAAGGGAAGAGAGAAAGTATATCCTGTGGCAAAAATAACAACATCAAGGTCCTCTTCTGTGCCATCTTCAAAGATGGCTGACGTCTCTGTGAACTCTCTAATATTTGATTTTATCAGAACTCTTCCAGATATTATGTGATTGGGTAGATCATCACCAAAAGTAACTTGATGGCGGAGAAATCTGAAGAATAAAAATTGAAATGTAGGAAAATTAATATGTCTTTTTGGACAGGAGTTGAGCTTAAACATATTTCTAATATTTTTTAGTTGAGCTAAAGAAAAAAACCTTACATTTTTGTTTTATAAAAGATTTTTTATGAAAGATTTCTTTAACTCAATACTTTTTCTGAATGATTTGCTGAATAAACATTCTGTATTTATTAGAATATCATTAACATTTATTTAATACTTACTATATGCAAAGAGAAGATTTTGGAATGTGGTATATAAGTTTATACCAGTGATAATATTGATGTATAATTTCTTGAAAGCAAAGTTTTTGGAGAGATTTTTAAAAGCAATTGGTGAAAGTGTTCATACTAGAATAGGAAAATTAGATCATATTCGGATTTCCATTTATTTTGAGAATCTACATACCATTTTTATAAGCTTTACTGATGCTATTTAATACTTAGTAGTCTCCCTGCTTCCACCCCTAACTCCCCCTATAATTTCTCCTCCACTTAGCAACCCAAGTGATCCTTTTATTTTATTTTTTTATTAAAAAATTTTTTTATGTCTTTATTTTGAGAGACAGAGACAGAGAGCGAGCGGGAAAGATGCAGAGAGAGAAAGGGAGACAGAGAATCTGAAGCAGGCTCCAATCTCTGAGCTGTCAGCACAGAGCCCAACGCGGGGCTTGAACCCACAGACAGTGAAATCATGACTTGAGCTGAAGTCAGACCCTCAACTGACTGAGCCACCCAGGCGGCCCTCGAGAGATCCTTTTAAAATATAGAATTATATCTTAATTGGTTTCTATTTCACAGAAAATTAAATTGAAAGCCATGACCATGCCCTAGCCCTAAAAATCACTCCGTGATCTGGTACCTGCCTACATCTGTGAACTTATTTCTTACCACTTCCCCTCCCCTGGCAGTCTAAATATTGGGTTCATCGCTCATTTCAACTTTTAACTTGTGTTTCTTCTGCCTGGAATGATATTCTTATCTTAGACATTCTTTCAGGACTTGCCTCCTCACTTCCTTTCAGGTCCCCATCCAAATGCCCTTTCATCATATACTTATTCCAGAATCACCTCATCCAAGAAAGTTCTTCTCCCCATGTCTGCCGACTGTTAATTATAGCATGTACTACTCCATGTCATTGCATTATCCTCTAATTGGTTTCTCCTCTACTGGAAAGGAGGTCCAACAAGAGCTAGGACTCCACCTATCCTTGGCCTTATTCTACTCCCAGTATTTAGAAACCTACCTGACCATAGTAGGAACTCAGAAATATTTATTAAATTTATCTACACTGTACACATTATCAACTTTTTGTGCTTGCAATTCATACCTCATAACAAATAGGAAATGGGATTGCATTTTACTAATGTAAAAAAAGTAAGAAAAAAATACTTAACTACCCCAGGGGTAAAAGACAGAAGCAAAATTAAAAAAAAAAAACCCCAGAACATACCTGTGTTTAGGTAGCAAGCCATAAACGTCATGGTTAAATCGAGCATTTAATTTATTCTCTGTCCAACTGTTGATTAAGAATGTTGGGGTAAAATTTGTTGAGGGTGTTCTTAAAACGAGTGAAGAGAGCAGTGTCCATGGGCATCCCATTATCCCAGACCCGGTTCCAAATCCACGCACCCTGTCTTGTGCTGAGATACACCTGGGGAGGAATGCAGATAAATGAAAAAATAGATGCCTCACAGTGTAAGACTTTCCTTTCTCAGTTTTTCAGATATCTCTTATTTGGCTCATGAGAAAGAAATAAGAACTCTCTTGCCTTGTTAGCCTGAAGAGTGCCTCTGTTCTCAAAGACAAATAGACAGATATAATCACACACACTCATACAAACAGACACATTTCTGGCTTATAGTTCCAGAAATCTCCCTCAGCCTTCCCCTGGGTGTCACTCACTATCGTCTTGAGCTTTCTCCAAAGCAGTGTTTGATGCCTGCCATCTCTTACATTGCAAATTTGGACAAACACAATGATGCAAGAAGGCTAGAGATCAACGGATTGACATGTAAGATCCCATTAATCTGCTAATTTTGAGATTATAGAATTTGGAATATGTCCTTGGTTAAAATGTATCCCTAGAAATCTAACTATGGAAGGAATCAGAGTTGGGAGATGTATCAAGTGTCATATAAGTGAAAAATAAAGGGATTTAAAGTGGTTTTCTGATCTGGTTCATTGTTTTAACTCTTGGCTACACCAATGAAGCTGACACTCTCAACACTAAAGTTTGAAATGCCTATTTTATTTCATTCTCATTTTTAAAATGTATTATCAAGATGTCTACCATGAAAACAAGTGTGAAGAGGTAATTAACGATCAGGATTGAAGCAGTGTGTGGGTATGCACAACCCACACTTCATGCAATGCCAACATCTCAGAGGGCAGTGGGCAAGGTGCATCTCAAAAAAGAGAATTTTAGGAACCAAACCTGTGAAGCTACATGACTGAGCTCAATTGCCAAATCAGCTCCAGAATTTCCAATGCCGACCACAACGATTTTCTTCCCCTCAAATTTTTCTGGACTCCTGTAGTCACAGCTATGCATATATTGACCTTTGAATCCTTGGATTCCTGTGGGCAAGAATAGAATTACTCATACATTGGTCATTATTTTACTTATTTATTTACTTATGTTTGTTTGTTTGTTTGTTTGTTTGTTTGAAGAAAAGAGGGAAGGAGAGGGGCAGAGGATCCTAAGTAGGCTCCATGCTTACAGCACAGAGCCCAATGAGGGACTTGTTCCTGTGAATCTTGAGATCACAACCCGAGCCAAAATCAAGAGTCAGATGCTCAACCACTGAGCCAACCAGGCGCCCCTATATTATTTTTTTAAAGCTTTTGCTGAATTCAAAGACTATCCTATTTAAACCTCTTACTTGCTGTTTTACTGATGCTGGTCTGTGTTTGCCCAATGTCATCAGACAGAATAGATTGTCAAACATTTTTGTTCTAGATCATATGTTCCATGCTTAAACAAATTACTAGGTTTCTGAATAACTCAGACATCTAATTTCTGCCTCCTTTTTACTTACTTATTCCTTGCCAAGCCTTCAAGGGCGAGCTTGACTCCTATTTAAGTAATGCACCTTCCTTTTCCTTCATCCTTGTTATTTACAATTACTGTTTTAGACCCACTTTCCTGTCTTGCTTTCCTAACCCAAGTTTCACCCCTGTCTAGATGTTTCCATCTCATGCTGGGCCCTGGACACCTTTCCCGTCAGCACTACTCATTCTGCTGTCCTACTGAGGACAAACACTCCAACATCACCTATAGGACCTGAAGCTAAAATAATGTAGGAACTTCATATTTTTGCCTCAGCATTTCTCCTGACTTAAACAGAAACCTCATATGGCAAAGCCCTAAAAGCTGCATGATTTCACAGCATTTCATCTTTTAAAAAACACTGGGGGCTGCATGTATGCGGTTCATTTGCTCTTCATGTGATGCTGGACAGCCCTAGTCATACCTGTCTGTGGGTCAGCTCTTGCCCTGTTCCTTTCTCCCTACAGAATCTGATCCAAGATCTCAGCTTTCCTTTGGAAGCAATTCTTCGGTCCTCACCTAGTGAAATCCCAGCATGGATCTAATTGTTCCTAAACTCTGTCTTTCCAAGTTTTGTAGTCCATAAAATTTCTCAGCAGTCATTTCCCCTCCCCTTGGACCCACTGTAATTCATCTCATTCCTGAAGATCACCTTTCTTTTCATTTTTATATAACAATAAAGGTGTTAAGTGAGTTTCTGAACAACTAAAGTTACTGTGTTTTCATCCATCCTTTTTTGTCTCCTTTCCCCAGGAGAAAATACATCTCTTTAACTCTAAAATGAATCTTTTGCCCTGTGGGCCAAACTGTGAGGGGGTTTTGAGGTCAAATAAACATAGACATGAAGCTCAGTTGTTGGGAGCTATCGGAACTCACCAGTTGAGTGAAAATTCCTGGTGAGGGTACAGTAAGTTTGCACAGTCTCTTGCCCCCAGACAGCTACCAAAATCTACCCTCTTGTAACTTTCATTTCTGCTGGGGCATCAAACCTCAGAGTGCTTTGCTGATTAGTGTCAGGAGCGGCCTGTCCTCCTGCCCTGTCCCTGAGGTGTGATTGCACATGGTCAGGGAAAAGATGTGACTATGGCAAGTAACATATAATTGTCTTCCTAGCTGAGCAACTAACTGATAACTGACTTTCTTGGCATGGACGCCTTTGCAAAAGTCACTACTGCAATAAAATATATCAATCGTCTTTGGGATTGTGAGAGCAGGCATTATGTCTCCTGAGAATTCTGTTATTCTGGGAACTTTCTTTTAGAGTTATAAACAGCCTAATGACTTTTACTTATAAAAAACTGACTTTTGCTAAACAATGTTGTTTGCCTCTTGATTAAAGGTTGCTTCCTTAGGGCTATACCTGAGGTTTTGTAGAAAATACCCGCCCTTCCCATATAATAGCATCAGAGCCTGCAGCTAAGTTTTTTATAACAATATTACTACTAGAATTGTAACTTCTGCAGAATCCATGCCCTGGAAAATTGTAAAAATTATCTGTGAGAAATCATTTACTGCTCTTTCTGCTCCTTGTACGTTTCACCATAAATAAAGCCAGAGAATCAGACAGAGCAGAGATGCCTGCCTGGTGAGCAGAATCTCGAGGCTCTCTTACTCTCTCTCGCCAACACTGTCCATCCTTCAGGGAGCCCTGGACCTGCTGGAGCTGGACTCCGGCACTCAATTTGTTTTTTGTTTTTTTGTTTTTTTAACTACTAGTGACATTTGCAATGCCTATGGTTTCAATTAGCTCATAGAAATGGTGTCAGATCTGTTAAAATGTTCCTAAATAGTAAGTACTTGAGAAATAGGTTTAATACTCTTCTTTACGTATCTTCAATCTCAGCCCATGCTCTCCCATTTTCAATGAACATCTTTAGCCTTGTTGCTTTGTGGTCTCCTCCATCTTTCTCCCTCACGCAGGTGGAATCAGCATCTCCCGCATTCTCTTCTGTCTCAGGAAGTGGCAACTCAATTGCTCAGACCAACTACATGAGAGGTACCCTTGATACCTCTCTACTATATCTCAGCTCTGGCCCATCATCAAATTCTATCATCTCTATGTTAAAGCTATATTCAAGACCCAAGCACTTCTTTATATCTCCACTGCCACACACTTGGTCCAAACTACCATCATTTCTCACCTGAATTAGCACAAGAGCCTTTTCCCTACTCTCTCCCCTTCTACCTCTACTACCTCCTCCCCCAACTATTCTGAGTGCAGCCTCTAAAGAGATAAAAGCATGCCTCTCCTGTGCTCAAAACCTCCTAACAGCTCTTACCTCACTCAAAGTCAAAGCCAGAGTGCAAACAATGGCCCACCATTCACTCTCCGACACCATCTCCTGCCTACTCCATCCATTCCTCTCAACACCTGGACCTGGGAGGCACACTCCCCCCTCAAGGCCTTTACACTTGGTCTTCTTCATGCAGGGGTGCTTTCTCCAGGGATCTGCATCACTTCTTCAACTCCTCTGGGCATTTTATCAAATATCCTTTTCTCATGGAAACCTTACCTGGCCACGTCATCTAACCTTGCATCGCAACCCTCATCCCCCAAACCCCTCCTTTTCCCCACAGTTATCACCTCCCCTTATTTATCCCATTTTTGTCTGTGTCTATCTGCTGTATGCATGCTCTTTGGGGGCAGAGGTTTTGCCTGTTTCATTCTCTGCTGAACCTCTGGACAGTTGGTGCTTAACAGGTATTTCTTGAGTGACTGTTGAATGGATGAATACAGGAATATTTAAATTTCTAACCAACTAGCCAATAGATTTCTCTTGACTCATTTAAACCTTTTCTATCTTCTCATACACTGGGAAACAGACACATATAGCAATGAAAGTGGGGGTATCTAGAATCTTCTGAGAACCCCAAAGGAGTCTCAGGTTCAGCCCTGTTTGAGAAGATTGAGTATGCATCCTGCTCCCAGAGATAAACAGGGAGGCCCCTTGCAGGTAAGCCCTTCCTGCACCATTCCTTATATGTGAGGTGCTTAAGCTTCCGGATAATAAACAATAGCATTACAGCACCTACTAAGATGTGTATATGGCTATTTATATTCATCATGTTATGTACCTACATACACTTTCAGGAGTAAAGCACTGGGTGTTGTATGTAAGCAATGAATCACGGGAATCTACCCCCCAAACTAAGAGCACACTGTATACACTGTAGGTTAGCCTGACAATAAATTGTATATATATAATATATATATCTTAATATATTTTCTGTAGCTTTGATCCTACTATATATTCCAAACTATATTTAAACATTTTTAAAAACATTTATTTATTATTGAGAAACAGAGAGAGACAGAGCATGAGGAGGGGAGGGGCAGAGAGAAGGAGAGACACAGAATCCAAAGCAGGCTCCAGGCTCTGAGTTGTCAGCAGAGAGCCCGATGCAGGGCTCGAACTCCCAAACCCCAAGATCATGACTTGAGCTGATGCCGGACGCTCAGTGCTCAATGACTGAGCCATCCAGTCTTTGGAGGCTTTGGACTGAGCCTCCAAACTATTTTTTAGAGTTTTTTATTCACTTAAGGAATCTCTACACCCAACCTGGGACTTGAACTCATGACCTCAAGATCAAGAGTCACACAGCCTTCCAACTGAGCCTGCCATGAGCCCCATATTTACTCCAAACTATTAATTACCAACACACAACAATTCCCACATTTTGCTTTCCAGTTGTGGAAAAATGTAACACTTTTCCCTGAAAATAGCTCAGAACTTGTGGTGATAAAATCTAGTAATTTTAATTTTTTATTTTATAATATTATGTATTATTTGAATGAATCCTGTAAGAGCCTGCATTGACTTATAATCAGAAAAAATATTTATTTTGAAAATAGGGTGACTTTCCGAGTTACAAACTTTCTTCAGGAATAACAATAGCAACAATGATAAAACCCCACATCGCCAGTGTCTTAACGCTCCATATGACATACCTGGAAAGTTCTGGAGTGGCAAGACAGCGTCGGTGTAAAGGCCACTACACACCATAATCCCATCAAAGACATAGGATTCCTGCTTCCCAGTGGTCTCGACCATGACGTCCCACTGTCCCGTGGAGGAAAAG
The DNA here is from genome assembly GCF_006229205.1 of Suricata suricatta. NCBI lineage: Eukaryota > Metazoa > Chordata > Mammalia > Carnivora > Herpestidae > Suricata > Suricata suricatta. The sequence continues at coordinate 166,017,222 of NC_043702.1, forward strand.
TCAGAGCGCTTCCTCACGCTGTGCACCTTCGACTGGGAATGGGATAAACTTGGATTTGCAGCCTCCCTTCCTGGTTGCCTCCTGCCCCAGAACTTTTGGCCTCAATGAATAAGGTTGGTTTTAGCTACTTTCCCTTAGGGTTTTCTGAAAGAGTTTCTTTATAGCTGGTTTTCCTACCATGGCCTTTTTAAGTAGAGCTGTAAGCCAGCATGTCCCCAGCTGTGGTCCTAAATGTAGTTGGTAGTGAACCAACCATCTGGCATTTTCAACCAACCCATCATTCTATTTCTTGAAGGAAGGGAGGATGGAAGGTCCTGTTGACTCCACCAGAGAGGTACGTAGAGCTAACCTCCAAGATTGCATGGGTGTGCCTTGCTGCCCCCCACTTAGCCTGGTTCTGGCCTCTACCCAGAAGGTTCTGCACATGCTGAGTGCTCCCTGCTCCACTTACCAGAAACCGGATGTGCTTCATTAGGTCAAAGTGTTGTGCGTACATCCTGAGGTACTCCATGATTCTGGAATTGTGCAAGTAGTTGGGGAAGTGATCAGGGAAAGGGTAATCGCTGTAGGTTGTCATCTCCTTCAAAGTGTTGCTGGTGGCAGATCTGTAGACACTTGCCCTGCCACCCTTAGTCTCTTCCTGCCAGGAGAAAGAAAATACTTCTTTTCTTTTAGAATATACAAGTAACAGAGGAAAAAAAATCTATCCCTCTATTTGTCAAATTATGACACTCCTGGGATGAATTCCTTCAAAGAAAGTAAAGTTGCTTTTCTATAACCTTCACGAAGAGATAAGATACCTTGTCTTCGTTTATAATAGCAAATAACTAGGGCGCTTGGGTAGCTCACTCGCTTGAGTGGCCAACTTCAGCTCAGGTCACAATGTCGCGGTCTGTGAGTTTGAGCCCTGCATCAGGCTCTGTGCTGACAGCTCGGAGGCTGGAGCTGGCATCTGATTCCCTGTCTCCCTCTTTCTCTGTCCCTCCCCTACTTGCGCGCTCTCTCTCTCTCTCTGTGTCTCAAAAATAATGAACATTTAGGGGCACCTGGTTGGCTCAGTCAGTTGAGCGTCTGACTTCAACTCAGGTCACGATCTCACAATTTGTGGGTTCGAGCCCCGTGTTAAGCTCTGTGCTAACAGCTAGCTCAGAGCCTGGAGCCTGCTTCAGATTCTGTGCCTCCCTCTCTCTCTGACCCTCCCCTGCTCGCACTGTCTCTCTCTGTCTCTCAAAAATAAATAAAAAAACATTTAAAAAATAATAATCATTTAAAAAAGTAAAAAAAAAAAAGCAAATAATTTTGTTGAGGAACAAAGAGAAGAATATGAAAAGATGGAAATAATATGAAAAAAAAAGGTATGTAGAATATCAGAGAGTGAAAATAAGCAGAGGAAATTGGGGTTCCCTCTCTGCCCACTGAGCTCAGTGGGGTCGGAGTCCTGGCCAGAAGGTATCCAAGAAGCCACACTTTTTGTAGTGATCTGGAAAGAATACAGAATGTAAATACATTTGGCCTTCTTTTTTGCACTCCTTTTTTTAATCAATGATTTTTTTCTAATTATGAAAGCAGTCAATGTTTATTACAGTTCTGTAGAAAATCAGAGACAAATATCATTCTTGATTATTTTCTTTTTCTTCTTTTTTTTCCACATTTTTATTTAAATTCTAGTTAGTTAACATGTAGTGTAATATTGGTTTCAGGAGTAGGATTTAGTGACTTATCGCTTATATACAACACCCAGTGCTCATCACAAGTGACCTCCTTAATGTCCATCACCCATGTAGCTCATCCCCCTACCCCCTCCTTCCATCAACCCTCAATCTGTTCTCTATCATTAAGAGTCTCTTAGGGTTTGTCTCCCTGTCTCTATTTTCCCTCTTTCCATATGTTCATTTGTTTTGTTTCTTAAATTCCACATATGAGTGAAATGATGTGGTATTTGTCTTTTTCTGATTGACTTATTTCGCTTAGCAGAATACCCTCTGGTTCCATCCACACTTTGCAAATGGCAAGATTTCATTCCTTTTGATGGCCAAGTAATATTCCATCGTGTATATATGTTATGGCTTTATTGATTCATTAGTTGATGGGTAGTTTGGCAATTGCTGATAATGCTGCTATAAATATTGGGATCCAGGTACTCTTCAAATGTATACTTCTGTATCCTTTCAGTAAATACTTAGCAGCGTAATTGCTGGATCATAAGGTAGTTCTACTTCTAACTTTTTAGAAACCTCCGTACTGTTTCCTAGAGTTTACATCCCGCTAACAATGTAGAAAGGTTCTCCTTTCTTCACATCCTTGCCAACTTGATGATCACGTAAATGTTTTGATATATAAACTTCTGGTCTCAGTCTCTCAATCTTTCAGAATCTCTCTATTTATTATCCACTTATCTCTATGCATACAGATAGGTATATTGTATTTTAGCACTTTGTAATATATTATGGTCTATAAAGAGGTAAACATTTTTTTCCGTGTTCATCCATTTATGAGAGAGAGAGAGAGAGCATAAGCTGGAAAGAGGAAGAGAGAGAGGGAGACAGAATTTGAAGCAGGCTCTAGGGTCCAAGCTGTCAGCACCTGACGCAGGACTAGAACTCATGAACTGTGAGATCATGACCTGAGCCAAAGTTGGACACCCAACCAACTGAGCCACCCAGGCACATTTAAAGAGTTTTTTTATATACATTACCTAATTCAATCCTGTGAAGCACATTACCAGGCTAATTTTTTCAGGTTATAACAGGAGTCCATACAACCCATAGTATCTGTTATGTACATTAGCAGCCATTCTGAACTTTTTTTAAAACTAAGGCTAAACACTTCAATGATTTAAGGTTAAGAAAAAAAAATACACCACCACTTAAAATATATTTTCTCCTAGAAGAATTTATAATAATTCTAAAATATATTCATTTTAGTGTACATAGAAAACATTATTGGGGAGGAGGTTAATTTTTTCATCTTTTGTATATTATTGGTGAAATAAAAAAATCAGTAATGCATTTACTATGAACATTTTAAACTTGAAGCCAGGACATATGGAATCTAATTCCTGCTAAAGTATATCAACTTTAAGACCAGATCAAAGTATGTGTTTTCTTTTTCAAAATGAAGAGCTTGTTTAATAAAGGCCATTGTATTGAACACTCATATGTAAAAATATCCCTTCTGAGAAGGATAGGTTCTGCACATATGAGCAACTTTTTTCATAAGTGAAAGCTTAAAATATGGGAATCACTAGTGAAATTAGGTGACATAAGGTGGCATTCTGATGTGGTCCTTGAGATAACATTGCCTGGCTTGGATAGGGAATCTGACATCAAATCACTTCTCTGAACCTATTTCTTCATCTGCAGACAAGTGCTTGTCTATCTCACAGTTATTGTGAAGACCAAATAATGCACTTAAAATGCTTAAAAACCTTACACAGGAATCAACACGTGTGTGTAGTGTGATAGGACTAACAGGCTGTGTGCTCAGGTGCTAGAGGCTGGAGAAGCTTTTCTGAAGACATGTCTGTAATGGTCAAGGTCCAAGCAGGAGCATGGAAACTGGGGCACCTGGGGGCTCAGTCAGCTAAGCGTCCTACTGTCAGTTTCAGCTCAGGTCATGATCTCACGGTTCATGAGTTTGAGCCCCGCATGAGACTCTGTGCTGATAGCATAGAGCCTGCTTGGGAATTCTCTCTCTCTCTCTCTCTCTCTCTCTCTCTCTCTCTCTCTCTCTCTCTCTCTCTCTCCCTCTCTCTCACCCTCCCAGCCCCTCCCTTGCTCACTCTGTCTCTCTCAAAATAAACAAATAAACTTGAAAAAAAAGAAAGAAGGAACATGAAAGCTTTCCCAATACTTGAAACTGGGAATGTAATGTAGGGAATGTTCATACAAAAAGAGAGAGAGAGAGAGAGAGAGAGAGAGAGAGCGAGAGAGAGAGAGACCTAAAAAGCCAACTAGGTGTTGGTGAGACATCCCAGAGATAAGCAAAAGCAGGCAGCCATTTGTAGGCTAGACCTAGGCAGTTAAGAGCTGGTGTATTTCTACCTTGGGCGTAACTTTAAGTTGAAGAAGGACCAATTAGTCACATCTGACTATGATGTGGGAGAGAAATCATTATTTTGCTAAGCTCTGGAGATTTCAGAGTTTGTCTGTGGGGACAGTTAATGTTAGCTGCCCTTACTAATACATATATATTATTAGGATGAAGATCAAAATCTACAGATAGAGCATTAGCATATATGTGGTAGCTGAAAGCCAAGATCAGATGATAAGGAAGAATCCTAAGGGACTTGCAAAAAGTAAAAGACCAGAGGATCAAGAATAGAACCACAGTCAGTTAGCCACATTGAGAGTGTTTCAAATACACACTGAGAGTGTTTTTAAAACAAGTTGGTGTTTGACATTTTTAGATCGCCTTGAGAAAGCAAGAAAATTAGCATAGGAAGTCCATCCTAGCTGACAACTTTGATTGGTAACAGCAGTGAAAGCAGTTTTCTCAAAGTGCTAGCATGCCCGTCAGGGAATGATGGTGGAAACATGCAATAGGCGTGAGACACCCAGAGAGCTTCTCCTCCAGGAAGTTAGACACTGTAAGGAGGAAGGACTGTTGGAGTTTCATCCTTGAGGGAAGGAAAGATTGGGATCCAATGCCCAGGTATAGGCATTAATAAAAATAATAACTATTATGCTGGTAGTTGAGGATAAGTTACTGCTGATATCTTTGCGTTCCTATTTCCCAGACATGGAAAAGATGTCTTCACACATGCGGTAAGAGAATCTATTCTTACCTCGTATCTCCACAGTCCTCCAATGTCATTGGTTTCTTCAAAACAGGTCGGCTCCAGTCCCTCCTCCAGACAGACCTTAATGGCGCCTAATCCACTGACCCCAGCACCAATCACCGCAATCCTTTTTCCTGGCATCGTTCCTTGTTTCAGGGAATTTATTAGTAGAAAATTCAGATTTTTATAATCATGTAGTTTTTTTCTATAGTGCAAGAACATTAGGTGTCCCCCCGCCCCAAAATGGCTAGCTAAAGCATTTAAGTAATGTCCTCCTCAAAGCTGCTATCCAATTCAAAGGCTCTCTCAGTGACAGAAAACCCTACCCTGCACAATACTTTCTCATTTTCAAGTACAAAGTAGATTGCTTAAACAACAAGTTTGGGGGCCGCTGGGGGTCCCAGTTGGTTAAGCATCTGACTCTTGATTTCGGCTCAGGTTAGGTCAAAGACGGAGCCCCTTGTGCGCTTAGAGTCTCTATCTCCTTGTCCCTCTGCCCCTCCCCTATCGTGCACTTTCTCTCTTTCGCAAAAAACAGTTTGATTCCTAAAATTACACACACACACACACACACACACACACCCCTCCATACTCAGATTTTGCACAAATTGACTTTTAACTCCTTCTGCTACTATGATTACTTTCCAAAACATTCATGTTGGCGACTTTTGAAGTTTACTTTTTTTTAAATGTTTATTTATTCTTTCTTGAGAGAGAGAGACAGAGCACAATCGGGAGAGGGGCAGAGAGAGGAGACACAGAATCCGAAGCAGGCTCCAGGCTCTGAGCTGTCAGCACAGAGCCCGATGCAGGGCTCAAACTCATGAACCATGAGACCATGACCTGAGCCGAAGTCAGACGCTTAACCGACTGAGGCACCCAGGTGCCCCTGCACAGTTTACTTTTGACTTAAGCCAGAAAATGCCCACTTTTACCCTATGATAGGGTTTGAAGTGAGTGGGAAAAAGAAAGCTCCAATAGAGCATTTCATCAAGTAAATATCACTCACCACACTGTTCTGGGGGCAGAGAGCAAGCTACAGACATGTAAATATTCTGCGTAATCTTCATACTGAAGACTAATGTTCTGCTCTTCACTCATTCACTAAACATTTACTGGCATCTGCTCTGTGCCAGGTACTACTTTAGCAGGGCAGATAAAGCAGTGAACAGAGCTAACGTAGTTCCTTGAGAACATTCTAATGAGGTAGAGAATAAACAAGGGAGAAATAAATAGTAATCCGGATGATGATACACACTATGGAGAAAAGTAAAGCCGGGTGGGGGCTGTGGAATGCAGGATCCAAGGTATTGTTTACTTTAACACCGTCAGAGAAGGGTTATCTGATGACATTTCGGCAGGGATTGGGGCCCAAGCCCACCTGTAGGTATCTGAAAGAGAATTCCAGGTGGAGAGTCTGAGGCAGAAATATGTTGGACATTTTTGAAGAAAGTCAAGGGAAGCTTTGTGAGTGGGTGCTGAAGGGGTAGAGGGTATAATGAGCTTGGAGATGAAGTAATAGGCATCAATGTCAGAGTCAGGATCAGGATCAGGGGTCAGATCAGGCAATGCACTTTTTCAAAGGATGGAGCAAAGAAAACATATGGACAATATCAACAGGTGCTCAGAGATGCCACTTATCTGTAAGTGACCCCGAGGACACCACTCCCCTCTCCCTATATGCTCTACGAGGCAGCTCCGTCCTCAGCTGAAACATGAGGAGATAGAATTTTCTACCTTCCTTTGTTTCCTTCCCTCCCTCTTCCTTTCTTTCTTCCTCTCTCCCTTCCTACCTTCCCCTCCCCTCTCTTTATTTCTTTCTGAAATAGTTTTTAAACCTTTAAAAAAAAGTTGGTTTATTTGTTTTGAGAGAAAGAAAGTGAGAGAAATTGCAAGCAAGTAGGGAAAGGGTGGAGAGGGAAAGAGAGAGGATCCCAACAGGCTCCACATTGTTAGTGCAGAGCCTGACGCGGGGGTCGAACTCACGAACTGCAAGATCATGACTTGAGCTGAAATCAAGAGTCAGACGCTGAACCAACTAAGCCACCCAGTTGCCCCTGACATACAGTTTTCTTAAGAGAGGTCTCTTTAACTCTCATCTGGTGATTTTCTCCCTGTATCTTTATTCTTTTGCCTGAATTTATCTCTGAAGGCGAAACTGAAAGGAATTCTGAAATGCATTAAAAAATGTTTTTAAAACTGTTTATTTATTTTTGAGAGAGAGAGAGACAGAGACAGAGACAGAGACAGAGAGAGCAAGTGGTGGAGGGACAGAGAGAGAGGGAAACAAAGAATCCGAAGCAGGCTTCAGGCTCTGAGCGGTCAGCACAGAACCCAATGTGGGGCTTGAACTCACGACTTGAGCCGAAGTCGGGCACTTAACCAACTGAGTCACCCAGGTACCCCAGGAATACTGTACTGCATTTTAACAAGTTTATATTATAGTGGGTTAGAGCAGCTATTAATATATGAGACTATTTCTTAATCTGGAGTTCTGAGGTAAATTCTTTTAAATTAAGGCTTATTAACATAACCCTGTACCATTTGATGTGTTGTTACTACTTGAAAATGTAACCAGAGGCTATAAGCGATGAGTTTACCCAATGGCAGCAGCTAGTACTTAAATAATTCCCCCCTGAGTACATCAGTTAATGCATTGGTTTTCCAAGTACTTCACAGGATTGTAATGTCAGCCAACACCCTAGATCACAACGTAGCAGAATGAGTCTATATTAACAAAGAAATTGCTACCAACAGAAATACATAGATAATGAATACTGCATTTAATAATTTAAAAAGTAAACCTAAATACTCTGTATCCATTTATTTAATACCAAGGCTATTATGTTTCTTTGGGATATATACATTTGCTTGAGAAATCACCTTTCAAATATTAAAATTATCTGGTCAAACATTTCTCTCCAGGGTAGTTGATGTCCTTGGCTGTTGAAATAAAAGGCTATTAGCATGTGAAATCTGTGTTTAAGTGTGTTGTAAGTTTATATGCTGCTGCTCCTCTAGAAGCTCTTCTTAACCGCCAGTGCCCAGTCACCTCTGTCTATTTAGCCCCTCATCTGAAACAAACCCAAAGTAAATCTCAGTGGGCAAAATCTCTCTCCATGTGTATAGCCAACCCTGACTTCAACCTGTCCTCTTCCTTGCTAGAAATGGTACTGAGTTGCTCTTTGGATAAATTCTGAGTTCATTTTTCCAATTAGCCTTTTTAAAAAATAAAATTGCATGGATAGAAGACAAGGATATTTTTCTAATCATGCACTTATATGGCATAAAACAAAAGATTTAAAATCTTATTAAGCCCCAATGTCTTTGAGGAAATAAAGGTCATAAAACTAACCTGCAATAAGAAGAAAAATAAAAGCAGATTTGCTCTTGAAGTTTCCCGGTGCCAAGGTAAAGAAGCAGGGTCTGAATCCTTGCCTCCTATGGAGACTCCTGGCTGCCTCTTTGCTCTTCCCAATACTGAGTAGCCCGCCAAGGTGAGTTTTATGTGATGGCTAATTTGCAAAAACTCCTCCCCTTGTCTCTCTCCTTTCCACTTGGATTTTAAAGTTGGGATTCCGGTAAGAAACTGTCATGATGTCAAATTTTTCTAACCATAGTAATTCTGTTGGCTTAACAAAGTCTAACTAAATCAAAGGTAAGAAGAAGTCTGAAAGCAAGTTCATTAAGAGTATACAGCTTGGAAATGGATCCATAGTGAAACTTGGCAAACATGGGGAAATATTTCATCTCCTGGGATGATAGCTAATGAATGTAAACATATTTTTTCTTTTTAACTAATTTATTTTATTTAATTAATTAATTTATTTTTATTTTAACTTTTTTTCTTAAATATACTTTATTGCCAAGTTAGCTAACATACAGTGTATACAGTGTGATCTTGGTTTCGGGAGTAGATTCCCATGATTCATTGCTTACCCCCAACACCCAGTGCTCATTCCAAAAGATACCCTCCTCAATGACCATTACCCATTTTCCCCTCCCCCAGCCCCACTTCAACCCTCAGTTTGTTCTCTTAATTTAAGAGTCTCTTATGGTTTGCCTCCCCTCTGTTTGAAACTACTTTTTTCCCCTTCCCTTCCTTCATGGTCTTCTGTTAAGTTTCTAAAATTCCGGATATGAGTGAAAACATATCATATCTGTCTTTCTCTGAGTGACCTATTTCACTTAGTGTAATACCTTCCAGTTCCATCCACGTTGTTGCAAATGGCAAGATTTCATTTTTTCTCACTGCGGAGTAGTATGCAGTGAAGAAATGGGCAGAAGACATGAATAGTCACTTTTCCAAAGAAGACATCCAGATGGCAACAGACACATGAAAAGATACTCAACATCACTCATTCTCAGGGAAATACAAATCAAAACTATATTGAGATACCACCTCACACCTGTCAGAATGGCTAAAACTCGGGAAACAAACAGATGTTGGCAAGGATGTGGAGAAACTGGAACCCTCTTGCACTGTTGGTGGGAATGCAAACTGGTGCAGCTACTCTGGAAAACAGGGTGGAGGTTCCTCAAAAAATTAAAAATAGAATTACTTTACGACCCAGCAATAGCACTACCATGAATAACCAAAGAATACAGGAGTGCTGATGCATAGGGACACAATGTTTATAGCAGTGCTTTCAACAATAGCCAACTTATGGAAAGAGCTGATATGTCCATCAACTAATGAATGGATAAAGAAGATGTGGTTTATATCTACAATGGAACTAGTTTTTTGTAAGATTTAATAGATGGAGGCAGAGATGGGAGGAAAGAAAGAGATCACGTTATGGAGCTAAGAAAGCCTTTATTGGGATCTGCGATTCCTGGGCGAGGTCCCATGACCCCCGGGAGTAGGGAATCAGGGAAGTCGTGCCTGGTAGGCGATGGGCGGGGGGTTTTATGCATGAGGGGGTTCTGGGTTTGATCTTGGGAGGGCAGATTATCAAATAATGGCATTTCAGGGACGTGGCACGATGAAATAGGTTGCCTTCTGTGTCAGGGTGATGGGAAGCTGGAGCTTCATGATTGGCTGTTTCCAAATGGGGCAGGAAATCCCAGGTCTGCAGGTGAGGGGCGGGGGTCGTCTGTGCACGTGTTCTCCTCCAGCCCCCAGAGAAACGGCCATTTGGTCGCCACCTTAAGGTGACTCTTACAGTCCGACCTTTTTGGTGTTATGGGGCGGAGTCAGGTCTCTGGCTACTTACTGCTGAGATAGGGGTGGTGTGATGATTGGGGTTTGTGGTCGGAATGGGAGAGTACCAGTAAACCAGCAGCCGGTGGGTAGTGGCACGGTTGGTGAATTTGGATACCAGTTCCTGTAAAAAATTGGAAAAACAGCAGAATAGACACAGACCCAGTAGGGCTATGAGGAGGAATGAGATTATGGGTTGGGCCAGGGTGGACAAGAGGCTAATTAATCATGGAGACCAGTTGAAGAGGCTTTCATACCAATTTTTTTTTGGCTCCTTACTTTTGCCCTTTCTTGTAGATGGCCATGAACCATGGCTAAGGGATCTTGTACAATTCCTGAGCTATTGGCATAGAAGCAACATTGTTCCCTTAAAACCTGGCATAGCCCTCCTTGGTGTGATGGTAATAAGTCTAACCCTTTCCTGTTTAGAAACACCATTTCAGCAAAGGACTCCAAGGAGTGTTGTAACTGACTAATAGAGCTTTCTAGCTTGGCTAGATCAGCGGCAATGGCCTTAGTTAATGCATCCTTTAGATGGGGCCTGATTGTGCTGAAGCATTTTTAAGGAACAAAACAAATTATAACTCTGATGTAAGGTTAGGAATAATGGGAGGGGGTCTCCCCAACAATTTTATAAGGAGTAAGGCCTAGGGTTTAAGGGGAATTTTACCCTGTAAAGGGCCTAGGAAGGAAGAGTTTACCCAATGTCCACCAGTCTCCATGGTTAATTTGGTGAGGGTCTCTTTTAGGGTTTCTAATATCTGGTGCTGCCTGGTTTACAAAAGTAAGAACGACAGCAGATCTATTTCCTGGTTTTTCAGGATCCTTGGGCATACATGTGCGATATGCCTGCATGATTCCTTCTGAAAAGGCGGCCGGAGACTCATCTTTTCCTATTGTACATTATTAACCTTAGCCAAATTGGTGGGCTGTCTAACGGCCACTTGAAGACCCCCCATTAGAGTCTGGTGGTAGAGGCATAGGCTCCGTTGAAATCCTATGCCCAGATTAGAGGCAATTAATACCAACAGAACATCCTATTCATTAAGAGGAAGGTGAGCGTAATCAGGAACTTCTGCTGTTTCCTCAGCTTTCTGGGGAAATATTTGCCAGTCTGATGGCAAAGAGACAGGAACGTTTCACTCATCAGACTGGTGATGCATTGTAGTTTTTCTCTCTAAAAAACCTCATTTTTAGATAACCAGATCAAGACCAATGCCTCTGTGGAACGAGTTCAGTCTTAATAACCTTGGCCTGATTACTTACATAAGCTCAGCAAGAATAAGGATTGTTCATGAGGATTTTATAAGGCTTGCTTTTCTGGGTCCTTCTATAAGGAATCTCCAGGTTGAACTTTTAGTAGCCACTCTGGGCCAGAAGCCAAGCCAAGCCAAGCACTTTCCATCAGACAGGCCTGCAATACCTGTTGAGTTGGGCCAATTCCTCTTCCTGAGGTTGCCAAGATATGCTGAGGTCCTACACTTGCCAGGAAATGACCTTCTTTACTCACCTGGGGAGGCTGCTGGGAACTCTGTGAGCAAGGTATCCAGCCAAAATTTCCACGAGGCTTTATGGCTCCATGTTCCATAAAGTCAACCTTAGTTCCTTAAAGTTGTCAGGTCATATCTGAGTCTATGTGTGACTCTCAAATAGGACATTCCAGTCAAAACTTTGGTAAAATAACCAGTATTTCTAATGGTGTTCTGCTATAAAGTGAACAGTTTCTCATTGAACTTATGCAAACAATTGTAATTGCCATGGAAAAAGAAACCTCACTGTGAGTTTTTTAATTTCGGATGGTTTAAGTAGAGAGAAAAGATAAATGCTTCGGTAGAAACAACATTTCCAACAAGTTAGTCCCATGTTTTAGATTCTTGATCAGGTTGAAGGCAGCTTTTAGTTACAACAGTGTTTTTAAGTAACCTGGCATCCTAAATAAAAGGGCCGAATTGTGTAAAACTTTTACCATTTAACTCCTGGGAAGTTTGTTAAGACCTTAGGAAGTTATAAAGCACATCCTAAATAGAATTACAGATTATTACAAATCTGAAAACTCTATTTATTTAACCAAAGTGGCATTAAAGGATCCCAAAGGTAAATGCATCGCATTACATAGTGGTTAGGAAAACCATAACGTTTAAAAGTTTTAACTAAGCAATCAAGGACCTAACAAAGAGAAGCCCTAAAGCTTCTTTGGCCTTTATGGCAGACAAAAGGGAAACTCTCCATTTACATAGTCTTATCAAGAGCAGCCCAAAGTCTGGAAAAACTTGTCTTTTGAATGGAGAGAAAAGCAGAATTTCAACCTTATACCAATATATCTTTAAAATTTCATTTATCTCAACCTCACATATAAAATTCCTTTTCAATGATTTCCTTTCACGAACCTTCTACAACTTTCCTTTCCCTTAAACTTTGTCCCAAAGCCAACAACCTTTCCAAAAAACCAATCTCATTTAGGACAAAATTACTTTCTTTTACCCTCAACAAAAATGCATTTTCATTTCTTATATCTTTCTTACATATCACCAATCTTATCCCCAATTTTCTGCATATAGGGTTGCTTTTCTTATTTTCCTCCAACTGAGGACTTAGTAACCAACTGAAAGGTATTTATACCAGAGTTTTTCTTGGATGGTAAATTTATGAACCAATCGAGTACAAAGCAGGTTTTTAACAGTTTTAAATATCCCTAGTTGTTTTGCCACAAGTCAAAAGCACAAACATCTACAGACCTCATCCTATATTTAATGATTACTTCAAGCTATTCTGTTACCCACTTGGAGCAGAGATAACAGGAACGTATTTAAACTGTAGCAAACCAACAGACTTAGATTAATTCAGACATGAGCCCATGTGAGAAACTTTGTTCCTTAGTTAGTTTTGACCTGGAAATTTGGTGCAAAAAATCTGACTTTTGTGGTCTTTTGTTTCTTATCCCCTAGGGCAGAGGGAGAAGCTGGCCTTGCCTGAGACCTGACCAGTTATGCAGGCTGGCTCTTCCCCACCCAGGAGGTACAGAAAAAGAATGGGGGGAGGGAGTGCAAGAGGAGAGGCTCTCCAAGGGGCAGAGAAGGAGAATTTTCAGTTTAAAATTTTTCTCCCATTATGGCTGTTAACCTGGGAAATGAATGAGGGAGAAGCCCTCACATCTACAAGGCAGAGGAACACAGAATCAGTGTCCCCTTCAGTATGAGTTTATCTCAGCCAGTCCAGTAAGGTCTCCTTCTCTGCACAGTCCCACCCCATGTTCTCTGAGGCGGTGTCGCAAAGACAGACAAAGGGGTAGGGGTGTCCCCTCTAATGAGGAGACCAGTCAGATACCCATCTGGCCATGTCCCAAAGGAACTTAGGTGATGCTTAGCCATGGCGGTCTCAGCATTGTGACTTACGATCGGAAGCTGGTCAGTGCTGCCATAGACACTCGGCAGGCTTGCCAGACTGAGTTGCACATTCACATTCACCTACACATAAGACCAAAAACAATGACAATGACAACTGGACAAAACTGGTGCAGAAGTGGCCACAAAACACGTGTTTACAGGTTTACTAAAGGGCCCAACTGATGTCTCGATGTGGCCCTGGGGTGGGAAGTCGTGTGTCCAGACCTCCATTTAATACCCCAGACAAAAGCACATGTGCTTTCAAAGTTTGGATGATAAACTAGTTTATCTTCGTAGGTTCAGACAGGTGACTCTTACAGATTATTAGTGCAATTTCCAAGGTGTTAGGGAAGACAAGAGTGTCTTCCCGGCTCCCAAGACCTAGATGTCCCTGGGAGTGCCTTTTGCTCTTAGCCTCCGAGGATGGGAGGAGGCAATGAGGCATATTACATTCAGGTAGGCATAGAAACAGAGTGGGAGGGGAAGGCAGAAGAGGCAAGGTTAAGATTATAGGAGCCCTCTGGGGGTTATCAGTTCCAGAGAATGTTGGCCAGTCCAGCTGGCAGTGTACGCAGCCAGGATAGCTTTAGGTTAAAGCCATAGTTCTTTCCTCTTTTCCTGAAACCGGAGAAGTTATTTAATATGCATTTAAGGAGGGGGAGGGGGAGGGGCCTTGGAGTAAAGACGGGCAGCATGGCATTGTCTCTCAGTTTCTTGGGGTTTCCTTGGCAGTGGTAGGATCCTAGGAGAAAGAAAAGGTTTTAACCAAGGTGGGGGGTGTGTGGCCATCCAACGTTGAAGGTTGATCATTTATTCCTGGAAAAGACAGAACTTTTTATTTACTTTAAGCCTTAATCCATCAGCTCTTTTCCTAACGTCCCTTGAAACGGTCCAAGGCTAAAGTCAAGGGGTAGTTTGAGTCTGTCCCATAGCATCAGTCCAAACAAACCAAGACAACACACAACAAAACTAGGACAAGGAACATGGGAACCAGGCCTTCTGGCCAGTGGAGGCAAAACCGAGAGTGAGAGGATTGCCTTTCACTGTGCTGCGGGTTCTCATTGCGCTCTTGGATAATTTCTGGGAGCTTATTAGAATTAACAGACTCATTTGAGGCTGGTCGCATGCCTGCCAGCAAGCATTGGATCATCTGATCCCGTCACCTGTGGCCAGTTCCCTGTTGCTGGTAATTCCAGTTAGGGTTGGCTGCTGGTATGGCCTTTGTCCCAATAGTTATTGTGGGATCTGTAATATGAATCTGGTCTGTGTGGTCGCGAGCAGCTGTCTGGATTTGTTCCCTTTCCTCTGAGGTTAAGGTAGAGGTCAGGATTACATGGATATTATGCCAGGTGAGATCATATGCTTGGGCCAAATAATTGGAATTCCTTTATGAATTACGAGGGGTCTGAGGAGAATGACCTCAGAATACTTTTTTATGGCCAACAGATCTTGTAGGAAAAAGGGCACATGAACTCTAACAAGCCCCTCGGCACCCGCCACTTCCCTGAAAGATGAGATGGCCGGTGCGGGGGCATTTTAAGGCTGCTGGTGAGCGCAGGTTTGAGTGGTGATAGGGGCTGCTGAGGAAGGGGTCAGGTACCAGAGGAGAGGTGGTGGGAGGGGGTGGGTACCAGAGGAGAGGCGGCGGGAGGGGGGCGCGGGTCCCCGGAGGAAAGGTGGGAGGGGCGGAGCCGTAAGATCACCTTAGGGGTCAGAGGTTAGGGAGCAGGGAAGTAGGGATTCAGGCGGTAGGGGGGGATTGGGAAGTGTGGACCAAGAGCAAGCGGACAGTAGGACGGGAAACAGTTTGGGGCTGTAATGCAGATCCAAAAAAGCCATAACTAAGGAATCTCTGCCCATTTGCCCTGCCTCTGGCAGAAATTATCTAGGTCTGTGAGAATTTGGAAATCGAAGGACCCTTCTGGAGGCCACTGAGATTGGTTATCCAGCTTATAAAGGGGCCACACCATAGTGCAGAAATGGACTTGGCGGTTGCGGCTAAGGTCATTAGCATAACCAAGGAGTGGGAAGTTCTTTTGAAGGCATTGTAAGGGGTGAGCGCTCATTTTTCGAGTTCTGGCTTAGCCTGGGAAGTTCCCATAATATCCGGCCTAAAGTCTCGGGACTGAGGTAGGTGTCCCTATGTTCAGACATGAGACTCGGAACGGAAAGTTGGCTCATCCTAGGGTCGAGGACGTCTCCCCAACCCAGGAGGCCAGAGCGGATATAGCTGGGACTATATACCGCCGGAGTAGCCCCTGGGGCTACGGTGGAGGGGTTATCCTGACGCGGCCGTGATTTCGGACAGGATCCCCCATGGAGGCTCGGATAATCGGGGAATTCACCCAATTAGTTGGTGGGGTAGGGTTCGGATCCTGGACCAGAAGCTCCACAACAGGGCCCCGGCCTTGGGGCAGTTTCCATTTCGGCACCAAGGCGAGATCCCCGAATCGGGAAGGAGAGAGCTCAGCTAGAAGCCAGCTGCTGAGCTACTATCTCCTCCCGGGTCTCGGCACCAAATGTAAGATTTAATAGATGGAGGCAGAGATGGGAGGAAAGAAAGAGACCATGTTATGGAGCCAAGAAAGCCTTTATTGGGATCTGCGATTCCCGGGCGAGTGGGGAGTCAGGGAAGTCGCGCCTGATAGGCGATGGGAGGGGGGAGTTTATGGGTGAGGGGGTTCTGGGTTTGATCTTGGGAGGGCAGATTATCAAATAATGGCATTTCAGGAACGTGGCAGGATGGAATAGGTTGCCTTCTGTGTCAGGGTGATGGGAAGCTGGAACTTCATGATTGGCTGTTTCCAAATGGGGCAGGACATCCCAGGTCTGCAGGTGAGGGGCGGGGGTCGTCTGTGCACGTGTTCTCCTCCAGCCCCCAGAGAAATGGCTGCTGGGTCACCACCTTAAGGTGACTCTTACATTTTTATTTTAGAGAGGGAGAGAAAGAGTGCAAGCAGGGAAGAGGGGCAGAAAGAGAGAGAGAGAGAGAGAGAGAGAGAGAGAGAGAGAGAGAGAGAGAGAGAGAGAGAGAGAGAGAGAGACTCTCAAGCAGACTCCATACTCAGCGTGTAGCCCAATGAGGGCTTGATCCCACCACCTTGGGATAATGACCTGACCTGAAATCAAGAGTCTCACCCTCAACTTACTGAGCCACCCAGGTGCCCTGACTGTAAACATATTTCAGCTGATAGAGGATCGTCACCAAAGTTAGAATAGGGAACGGGAGAGATTGACCAAAGACATAACTCGTGCAGAATTTTGTATCCATTTCTGACTATTTCTTTAAGGTAAATTCCTACAACTGCAATGGCTGAGTCAAAAGGCATTTGAAGAACAGTTTTTGAGATCTTTGATGTATTCTTTCTAGTAAAGATTAAAGCAGTTTCATTATGATTGAAAATGTTTGAAGATACCCTTTCCTTCCTCCTTGCTAGTTACATAAATATTCCATTGCCTTAATGGAATCTGGCATTCTCTGAATATCAGTGAGCCTAAAGTCTGTTCATATATTTTTGGCCCATTTGTATTTTTCTTTAGTGAGTTTGATGAATGTCATTTTTACAGTTTTCTATTCTTGTATAAAGAAATCTTTTAATGTTATAAATAGAAACCATTTTTCTTCTCATACATTTTCCAAATATTTTCTCTTGTTTTGTCATCAGCTTTTAAAAATTACATAGATTTTTGCCCCCCATTTTTACTAAGTGAAATATATGTTTTCTTTTATAGTTACTGGTTATTATGTCATCTTCATAGTCTTCCCTGTCTCAAGATTATAAAGTTATTCATCAATATTCATCATGTTTTATGATTTTGTGTTTTTATTCAGCTTCTTGATATTTCCAGAGTTTAATTTTGACATGATTGGAAGCGACACTTCAACACAATCCTTTCTTTCAATCATCACTAGGGATTTTCTCCCCATTTTAATCAAACAAGACATCCTTTCCCTACCACATTGGAATGGCTACTTTAATAATATCTTCAATATTCAGATGTTTTATTTTATCAGAGATCTTTATTTTCTTCTCCGCTCATGCTTCTTTATATTCTGATCTCAAAACCATCCTATTTAAATATCGTTGCTTTAAAAGATTTTTGATATTTCCCTCTGCAGCCTCCCATTATTACTCTTCTTTTTCAATATTTTCTTTACTTTTAAAAATCAAATTTAGTTTTCTTTTTTGAAAATGTTTTTCTTAACATTTATTTATTTTTGAGAGAGAGACACACAGAGTGTGAGCAGGGAAGGGTCAGAGAGAGAGGGAGACACAGAATCAGAAGCAGGCTCCAGGCTCTGAGCTAGCTGTCAGCACGGAGCCCGACGTGGGGTTCGAACCCACGAACTGTGAGATCATGACCTGAGCTGAAGTCGGACACTTAACTAAGCCACCCAGGTGCTCCTCAAATTTATTTTTCTGAGTAAAACTTGAATTAATTTTTCGCTGTTCCTAGAAATAAAAGTTTATTTAACTCTATCTTTTAATTATGGAATAACTGACATCTTTATAACATGGAACTTCTCCCTTTATTCATATCCTTCATGTATCCTACAACAAAATGTTCTTTACATGGGCTCACAAATTTTATTGTTGATTTCTAGTTGCACATGTGATTATTATTGGCAATATTAATTTTTCCATTGTACTTTTGAACTTATTTATTCCTGGTGTATCAGCTAATAGTTGTATATATATTATTTATTTATATATTATATAGGAAACTATATAAAATTATGCTTTTTAATAGTTCATACACAGAAAATTTCAATCATTTATTAAACTCCTATTCGTTCTCAATATTTCATAGATTCTCATGTTAATACAAATAGAAAATTGAGGAATCAAAAGGATAATAGAGTTTCTCCCTTTCTGATAAGCATTCCTGTATTTTTCCTCTCTTTTACTGAATTGTTTAGAATTTTCTATTTCAATTTCCTATAGGAGTGGTTACTGAATAGATACTCTTCTGTGTTTGAGTATGAAACTGGTTCCTGTTCTGAGAAACATAGGCTATGTCATATTAAGGAAAAATTCTTTTCTTTCTAGATAGCTCTGTGTGTGTGTGTGTGTGTGTGTGTGTGTGTGTGTGTGTATTTAATCAGGGCAGTATTGATTTTATTAAATGTTTTCTTTAAAAATTTTTTTTAAATCATTTATTTAGAAGTCTATTTATTTATTTTGAGAGACAGATAGCACAAGTGGGGGAGGGACAGGAAGCGATGGAGCCAGAGAGAATCCCAAGCGGGCTCCACACTGTCAGCACAGAGGCTGATGTGGGGTCTGAACTCACGTAACTGAGATTGTGACCTAAGCCGAAACCAAGAGTTGGATGCATAACCAACTGAGCCACCCAGATGCCACTAAACCAGTGCACTCTTCAAGCGTTTATGATAATCACAGTTTTCTTTCTTTTCAAAAATTTTAAATGTTTTATTATTTATTTTTGAGAGAGAGAGACACAGACAGAGACAGCATGAGCAGGGGAGGGACAGAGAGAGAAAGAGACACAGCATCCAAAGTAGGCTCCAGTTTCTGAGCTGTCAGCACAGAGCCTGACACGGGGCTCAAACTCACAAACTGTGAGATCATGACCTGAGCTGAAGCCGGACACTCAACCAACTGAGCCACCTGGGCGCCCAAGATA
This sequence comes from Suricata suricatta, assembly GCF_006229205.1. Lineage (NCBI taxonomy): Eukaryota > Metazoa > Chordata > Mammalia > Carnivora > Herpestidae > Suricata > Suricata suricatta. The sequence continues at coordinate 166,036,237 of NC_043702.1, forward strand.
ATTGTACAGTTTTCTAATGTCATCTATTGCTATAATGGATTATATTAATAGGTTTCCCATTTGAGCCATATTTGCATTTCCACACTAAATCTTACTTGGTCATGATATGTTAGTATTAAAGAAATCTTTAAAAATTTATTTAATGTTATTTCTTGAACTTTGTTAATGGTTTAAAATTACAACTAATATTGGTCTATTGCTTGCTCTTTTGTTCTGTCTTTGTCAAAATTATGCTATTTTTGTTATTAGGGTTATAAGGAAGTTTCCGTATGTACCTTAAACTTTACACAGTTACATAGTATGGTGATATCTGTATATTGAAAAATAATACCAATGTTCCTGGGCAATCATTTGAGCCTATTTATTTTTTGGAGATAATTTTTATTTTTAAACTTTTGTCTTATGCTTTTTCCTGTACAATAATCTTTATTATTAAAGATTATTATTAAAATTATTTTCTTTAAAGATTACTCATTTGTATGTTTCAAAAATTTACCCTAGTATTACATGTAATCTCATTTTGTAACTGTTTGACCTCTGTTGATTTGTAAGTGGCTCTTTGTTTTTTATTAATTTTGCATGGTGTCTTAGCTTAAAAAATTAAATAAAAACTTTGAATTCATCGCAGAGCCAACTGGTTAGTTCCCAATGTGATGAGGAGTTGGCCTCAAGATGTAAATCAGTGCATGGTTCACAAACAGCCAAAGTTGGTGAACATCAACCAGAAGCTCAAATAAAACATTGTTTTAAAAAGGTGTAGGGGTGCTCTTGGATGGCTCAGTGGGTTAAGTGCCTGACTTCGGCTCATGTCATGATCTCATGGTTCATGGGTTTGAGTTCAGAGCCTGGAGTCTGCTTTGGATTCTCTCTCTCTCTCTCTCTCTCTCTCTCTCTCTCTCTCTCTCTCTCTCTCCCTCTCTCCTCTCTCTCTCCCCTCCCTCCCTCCCCCTCTGCCACTCGTGCTCTGTCTCTCTCTCTCTCAAAAATTAATAAACATTAAAAATAAATGGAGCACCTGGGTGGATGGTTAAGTGTCTGAGTTTTGACTTTGGTTCAGGTCATGATCTCAGGGTTTGTGATCCCGAGCCCCGCATCAGGTTCTGTCCTGACAGCTCAGAGCCTGAAGCCTGCTTCGGATTGTGTCTCCCTCTCTTTCTGCCCCTCCCCGACTAATGCATGTTTGCGTGCGCGCGCGCGCACGCTTTCTCTCTGTCTCTCTGTCTCAAAAATGAATAAATATTTGCCAAAAAAAATTGTTCATCATCTTCTCATTGCAACCCTTCCTTCCCTGCCTCTTGCTCTATCTCCTTTGGTTCAAATCTCTTCTGTGAGATTCAGAAAATAATACGGAGAAATGTCCATGTCTGTAGTTCTGAATCTGAAACCCATGGCTATTCAAGGTGTCTTGGGTGGGCTTCAGCAGTCCATGAAACCTCCAAGGATGAATGCAAAAGTTATGCAGGTGTGAATATGCATTTTTCTGGGGGAAAGGATCCAAAGTATTCATTTTCCTTAATGGGACATGGGATGCAAAAATGTGAAAAGATTTTTGACCATAGTGAACTTACAAAAATCTTAGGAACCTTAAACAACACCAAATTAAGGGATCAAAAAAGAAGCTCAGGACACCTAGGTGGCTCAGTTGGTTGAGTGTCTGACTTCGGCTCAGGTCATGATCTCACGGGTCGTGGGTTCGAGCCCTGCATCCGGCTCTGTGCTGACAGCTAGCTCAGAGCCTGGAGTCTGCTTCAGATTCTGTGTCTCCCCCTCTCTCTGACCCTCCCCTGCACACACTGTCTCTCTCTCTCTCAAAAATAAAATGAAACATTAATAGTTTCATTGATAGTTGAAGGATGGCATAAAACTGGCATTAAATAAAGTGCCTTCAGGGAAGGGCAGTGCACCTTGATGAGCTGCCATGTTCCTGAGGGAGTGGGAGGCCCCTGAACTTCCCAGTGAACTCAGGGGCTGCGGATCTGGGGTCCTGACCACGAGATCCCTGGACCTGTGTTATTATTGTTACTCTCTGGCCATTCCCCGGATTGAAGGATTTCAAAACAAATAAAAAGAACCTAATTTACGTTTTTAAGGCTCCATATCGCACTCTGCAGTTAAGGAATCCCTAGAAATAGAATGGGTATGGACAGATCTAAAACAGAAAGCCAGGGAAGAAAATCTTTGGGTAAAAGGAAGCAGGCAGAGTGCTGACTAGGGGTGTTCTCAAGCACAGCTTAGTGGGGACCCACTTGATATCAGACATACAGTGAAATTTTACCAAATGAGTCCAGAAACCAAAAGTTTGAGGACGCACAATGAATGGAATGCTGAAGTCCATGGAACATCATCCACCTGTCTTGTTTCGAGCATTTTGTTTTGACTCGTGGTCTGAGTCAGAAACACAACTCCTGGGGAACCTGGGTGGCTCAGCCAGTTGAGCCTCTGACTTTGGCTCAGGTGGTGATCTTGCTGTTCATGAGTTTGAGCTCCATGTTGGGCTCTGTGCTCTCCCCCTCTCTGCCTGTCCCCTGCTTGTGCTCTGTCTCTCTCTCTCTCTCAAAAAATAAATAAAAATTAAAATAAACCCCCACAACTTCTGAATTGCTTATGGTCCATCTAATTTTGTGAAGGGTTCTAAGAACTGAACCCACCCCAGATTCCTATAGTCATGTTCTCAGGTGCTGACTCAAGTTTTACTTTATAATTGATGAAAAATAGATCAGAAGCTTATATAATATAATAAAGTTATCTAATAAAATTTACCTTCTATTTCATGGTAATGAATTGTGACATTATAACACATCTTAATAACTTTGTGGTAAATCTTATTAGTCCTTTAAAATCATTGCCAATATTTCTTCAGTTAATTGAAATCAGTGAGTCTATTTAATGGGCAATGTGATTATTATAATTAATTAGGAACAGACAAGGTAAAAAGTCTCTGAACTAGAGGTTTCATGATTTTGGAGAGGGTAAAGTCCCTAAAATCAACATCTTCAATGGCTTTGTGACTTTCTGAAGTGAAAGCAGAAAGGTAAAACTGGCAGCTTAACTTCTTACATCTTCAGTAATTAATCCACACACACGTATATAGACACATTTTGACTATAAAGTTATAATATATAGATAATTGATAGTCATATTTTGCATTTTACCTTAAAGACAGCTAAATCCATATATTAAATGTTCCAGCAGAAAGCACATATCCACAACAAAGTGGCTGGGACCATTGCATGCAGGAAAAGCATAGAACTTTCCAGAAGAATTGTGCATCTCTCTATTTGTTGTCATTACCTGTGCGAGTCTGAACAATACCTCTTTTTTTTTTAATGTGTAAAGTAGGAATGATAACATATGGATACCAATGCACAGAATTATAATATGGTTTAGACAAAAAGCTATAGTTAAAGATTTTTCAAAAACAGAATGTAACCTACAAACTAGTTGGTTTTTTTTTTTTAACTTAGAAAGTTACCTTTTTTGGTAGTATCCATACCTAGTTGGGCATGGGAATCACTAAGGGACTTAAAATAAATAAATGCTGAAAGTCTTTCTGAGCTTTTCTTTATATTTACTAAAACAGATTGTCCTAGGGAGGAATCAAAAATCAGTATTTTTATTAAGCTACCAAGTTGTTTACAGATCTATATCACATAAAACAGCATCTGCCATGTCTCAGATACTTTGCATGATAGGCAAATTTCCCACATTTGGTATCTCACTTAGACCACACAAGAGTTCTGGAGGTAGCTATTTTTATCCCCACTTTACAGATGAGGAAAAGTTAAATAATACAGCCAAAGTCCTCTGGGCCACATTGTTTTGTGTTTTGTGGCAACAACCTCATTAGAAACCTAAGACTGTCAGGAAGCAAAATCTTTGCCAGTGGTTTTCTTTTTCTTTCTTTTTAAAAAATCTTTTTAAAACATTTTTTATTTATTTTTGAGAGAGAGACACACAGAGTGTGAGCAGGGAAGGGTTAGAGAGAGAGGGAGACACTGAATCAGAAGCAGGCTCCAGGCTCTGAGCTAGCCGTCAGCACAGAGCCCGATGCAGGACTTGAACCCACAAACCATGAGACCATGACCTAAGCTGAAGCTGGACGCTCAACCGACTGAGCCACCTAGGCGCCCCTGCCAATGGTTTTCAACTTTCAGGTATGTGTGGCACATTTTAAGACTAGAATTTCTAAAATGATCCTGGAAAAGATTAAAGGACTTAATAAATTGAGGCAAGCCATGGCTGGACTATCACGGTGGCCTTCTAAGCAGGCTGCTGTCATTTGCCTGCCCATCGACAGTGCAATGCTGTGGCAGCAAAATATTACTGCCTAACTGAAACTGCATGTTCCATGGGACGCGCGATCATATTTCTTGGGTGCGGACTCCCTGTTGCTGTGTGCTTTTCATTTGTAAGTACGTGAAAATTCTCAATGTCTATCTGATCTTCGTGGCCCCAAAAGTATAGGTTCTTAGTTTGACAAAAATTAATTTTGCACACTCACCAAAATTTGATGCACAAGGAAAGGTCTGCAGCCCATATTTCTTCCACTAAGCATGCCTCCTACTTATTTAAGACAGGCAGCTTTTGTGTGTGTTTTAGGGTGGGGTGGTGATGTCAAATTCTTTCTTGTGCTAAACAAACTTTTACTTAAAGTCTAACATAGACTGTCTTTTATCCCCATTTACTATGTGCCATTTGCTTCATTTGATCTTCGATCCCCGCCCCCCCCATTCTGAACACATTTAATATTTTAAAAGGCATTTCTGTGAAGAGTTGGACTGTGTGAGATTCTGGTCTGCTTTATAAACAAGGCAACATTCCACGTTGGAGTATGTGAGAAAGGCTGTTACACAAGACCCTGGGAACCCCAGCCAGGAAAGCCATGTCCCTGAGATGTGCATTAGGTTAGACAGGGAGTTCTTTTCTTTCTGTTCCTTTGCCCGGAACTCTGGGCAACCTTTTCTTTAGTCTTCTTGTCTCTTGTCTTAATATATACAGCACGTTTTTTGTTTTTGTTTTTGTTTTTTGCCTCCTAGTATTTTTTGCTGTTTTCTGAAAAGGCACTTCCAAAAGTTTCTTACTTTTCTTAAAAACTGACTTCAAAACCATAGCATATCAGATATTTCTGTAGCATGGATTATTTCAGTATTTTATGTTGTATAGTAAGTGTTGTGTTTTTTAAATGCAACATGTTTAATGTTTATTTATTTTTGAGAGGGACGAGGGACAGAGAGAGAGGGAGACACAGAATCTGAAGCAGGCTCCATGCTCTGAGCTGTCAGCCCAGAGCCAGGGCTGAAGCCCATGAACCACGAGATCATAATCTGAGCCAAAGTCAGACACTTAACTGACTGTGCCACCCAGGCACCCCAAGTATTAAGTGTTTTGATTTAATTTAGGTCAGGGAGAACCATCATTTACTGAGCATTAACTATGTGCCGAGGATTGCAAATAAGCACTTTGAAAACATAATCTCATTTAATCCTCATGAAAAGCGTACTTCCATTTCATAGACAAGGAAACAGGCTCAAAGGAGATTAGTTGTCCAGTAAATGGTAGAACCAGAATGGAAACACTTGATTATTTAACTTCAAATTCCCTGCTTGTCACTCAGATTCAGCAGCCCCTTTCATGATGCGAGTGTTGGTTTTAAATAAATGGCCACAAATTCTTTGATTTTTCTCCTATTGAGAGGTGAAGAGCACCAGAAATGATAAAGAGAGATAAATATAAAAGGTATTTTTGTAATTAAATAATACCTTTAAAAGGCAATACATTGTTGTGGCACTTGGGCGGCTCAGCTGGTTATGCATCTAACTTAATTTTGGCTCAGGTCATCATCTCCCGGTTCGTGAATTCGAGCCCCGCATCACGCCCTGTGCTGATGGTGTGGGGTCTGCTGGGGGCTCTCTCTCTTCCTCTGTCTCTGCCCCTCCCCTGCTTGTACTCTCTCTCTCTTTCTCAAAATAAATAAATAAATAAAAAGATAGTACATGGCTGAGGGCAAAGTAAATAGCAATGTAGTGTGAGGATTAAAATATACATAGAAGTAAGATGTCTGACAAGAAGGAAAAAGGAGAGGAAGGACAGTAAAGTACACGGATTATATGTGTACAACAAATATTATTTGAGAGTGCAATAAGTGAAAATATTTTATAAACTCTGGAACAGCCTCTAAAACAAAACAAACCAGACTGAAGAAAATACTCATAAATATTTTTTACATGTTGCAAGCAATAATTCTGTATTTGCAAAAAAAGGCTGGATTAAATTTAATAATAGTGCTGATTTTTTTCCCCCAAATGCAGAGTTTGTTTCTTTTTTAAAAATGTTTATTCAGTTTTGAGAGACAGAGACACAGAGCATGAGCAGGGGAGGGGCAGACAGAGAGGAAGACACAGAATCCGAAGCAGGCTCTAGGCTCGGAGCTGTCAGCACAGAGCCCCGTGTGGGGCTCGAACTCACAAACGGTGAGATCATGACCTGAGCCAAGGTAAGATACTTAACTGACTGAGTCAGCCAGGCACACTTCCAGAGGTGGATTCTTAAAGCTTTCCACTTTCTGATTTGGCTTCCAGTTAGGAAGCAAACTCAGCGACAGTCAGAGGCAAAAGATTTTGGAGACTCTCCCCTCCATTTCTCAATCCCCCTTCTCACACTGGGCTGCCCTAGCAAGTCCATCATTTGTGCAAACGGTGTGCAAATGGTGTGTGTGTGTGTGTGTGTGTGTGTGTGTGTGAACTGTTCTACTGAGGGCAGCCTCTCTCCTTTGTTCATTGCTGTATCACAAGTGCCTGCATAGTGGGCATACAATAGTACTTGATGATTTACCAACTGGAAGGATTAGAACCTTCTGGAGAAGCAGATAGGTGGAGCACCAGAAGTCAATCTTTGCATCTGGATGAATAACCATTAAAGATTCCATCATTTGTGGTCTTGTATTTAAAACCCCAAACCCCACTCTGATGATAAAGATCTTGCCTTTGGGTGGTCCTAGATTAGAATGCTTACCTGACTTTGAGTGTGCCTCATTTTGGCTTAGCAAAACTCACCCTGATGGTCCTCTCATTTGACACCCTTCCTTAGATCCCAGCTGACCTCAGCTCAACAACAAAACCCCATTTCCTTGTTTGTCCTTGAAATTTGGGAACACGGAGGTGCCTGGGTGGCTCAGTCGGTTAAGCATCTGACTTGGGCTCAGGTCATGATCTCACAGTTTGAGGGTCAGGCTCTGTGCCGACAGCTCAGAGCCAGGAGCTTGCTTCAGATTCTGTGTCTCCCTCTCTCTGCCCCTCCCCCACACTTATGTTCTGTGTCTCTCTCTCTGAAAAATAAACAAACATTAAAAAAAAAGATTGGAACTGGAATTATGGGGAAAGGTATGCCAGGCAAATAGAAGCCAATGTTTTGTGACAGTCTTCGATGGTCATGCAGAGTATACTGAAAAAGGGGCGGTCTCCTGGTCCCTTGTTACTCAGAATGGCCTGAGGACCAGCGGCATTGACATCTTCTCCCTGCTTCTTAGAAATTCAGATTCTCAGGTCTTTCTGGACCAGCTGGCCCCCCAAACCTGCATTTATCCATGTCCCCACATTAGAATGTGAGAAGCACTACCTTTACTGCAGTTTGTGGCCAGAGGCCAGAGGGGACCCTTCGTCACCAGACTGGGGAACTCAAAAGTCACTGTTCCAAAGCTTTCCAGTGGTTTCTCATCTCACCAGGAGTAAGTGGGACTTTTACTCTGGCCTTATCTACCTAAAGTACAAGTTGAACCAAATAATTTCCACAAACATCATATTTAACATTCTTTATTCTCTACACCTCTGTCGCAGAAACTGTCTCCAGGTTTTGCTCTCTGCCTTTTCTTCATTCATTCCCCTGTTCTACATGCAGTGATTTCCATTTCAGTGCCCCAAACCCTGGGCTGAAGGCTGGGGATAGACCAGGCAGTTAGACAAGGTCCCCGCCCTTGGAATGTGCACGGACGGGGGCAAGGAATAGAAGCGGGGGAAGGCAGCTCAAGCATCTCAACACGGTGCTCAGGGTTTTCTCCGGAAAGCCCTGAGGCCAGACCCTGAGCTGTGTTGGTGCCGGTGGGAGACGTGGGGTGGGGACGCAGAGGATTGAGCTGGGGCTTCACTCCAGTTGAATGACCACACGATGCACAGAAAGTCCACAAGCTGATCTGAGAAGAAGGCTGCTGAGTTCCTCTATCATCTGAGCTTTGGTTTAGTGGCTACACTGTTGGTAGCAGGGCAAAAGGCTCATCCTGTGTGTGCCACAAACTTCCTGAGGAGACGGGGCCTTGGTTTTGCAGAGGCTCAGCTCACTGCAGACTGAGTCAGCCCGTCTTTCAGCGTGGCGCCTCTGTAGGTGGCCAAGCCAGGAGGATGGCTGGCAAGCGCACTTTCAACCCGGTTTGCCCAAAGGCCACCTTCGGATTGCCCACAGCGCGTGTGGTGTGCTGAGACGATCCCAGGAAGTCCCGACAAGCCTGTCGGTGCTGTTCGGGGCTGGGGCCAGGGGAGGACGTGAACTTAAGACTTTGCCCATCCCTTCTGACACATAAGCCTCTGCAACACCCTCAATCTGCAGATAGATTATTCTCGAATTATACACTTAAGGCTGAGTCAGTCAGCCGTCTGTCTCCGCAGCACAATCTCGTCAGTCACAGGATTCCCTTTCCCTGAGTAGGGGTAGGGGGTCCACATTGCTCTGCACGTGTGTCTCGAGAGTCCAGTGTGACCGGACCATCGTCTGTCCCAGAGACGAGCTGGAGACGAAAGGCACAGAAGAGCTCCCGACGTGGACGCGAGGCCTGTCCGCTCTCCCACATGTTCTGGAGCTGCTCTCTGGTCTCCTTTCTTCTCGGGCCGGTGGTGGAGACAAAACTGACCGAGTTGCTGTGACTTTAGGTTTTGGGTTCTGGGCCACAGGATCTCACATGCTCCAGTCTGTCCTCTGGTGGCTTTTCCAAGTAGTGTCCCTCAGTCGTCTGGTCAGGAAGCCTTAACTGTGGGCCATCTGTGCACTACGGACGCTGTGCAGGCATCCCTGGAGCATCAGGGGTAACCCAGCACTGTCTACACTCCAAAAAGCCTCTGCTCTACTAGGGAGACAGACATTAGGCACTAATTGCAGTGTTGTGTGTTACAGTTGCACAAATACATATAAAAAATGAAAGCGACCAGAGAAAAGGGAATTGAAGACTCCAAGGCAGACAAGGGCAAAGAAGGTTTCTCAGAAGAGACATTAGCTAGAGGCACCTGGGTGGCTCCGTCTGTTAAGCATCCGACTCTTGGTTTCGGCTCAGGTCATGATCTCATGGTTTGTGTGTCTGAGCCCCGTGTCGGGCTCGGCAGTGACAGTGCGGAGCCTGCTTGGGAATACCTCCTCCTCTCTCTCTGCCCTTCCCAACCTGTTCTCTCTCTCTTTCAAAATAAATAAACATTAAAAAAAAGAAAGAAGGGACACTATCTGCACTGAGTTTCTAAGACTCAGTAGAGATTTATCACAGAGCTAAGAGGCAGGCCAACAGGAGTCTGCACAAATACAGGCGAGGTGTGAGTGGTGGTCCAGGCGGGCAGGTAAGCGGCATCATCCTGGAATGTAGAGCGAAGGCCCTGAGGAAAGGCCACCTGCCATGTGTGAGTCTTCCTCCCCAGAGAGAGGCGCCACAGAGAAGTGCTTTCAAATAAGACAGAGCCATGGTCAGATTTTGGGTTTTGCAAAAATTATGCTGTAAACAGTTGAGAAGCTATCAAGTCAGGCAAACTGGTCAGCTAGCCTCAAAGAAGTTGAGCCGTCATGAAGGCACTGATGGAGTCTGCAGATAAGATGGATGTTTGGGAGGTGAAGATACTGGCTGAGCTCAGTGGCTGATGGAGTGACTGGTGAGGGAGAGACAGGCATCCGCTGATGGGCAGGACTTGGGTTTGGCCACTGGCTCCATGGTGACACCCCTAGCCCCGGCCTCTGTTTGGACACTTGGGTCAACAGCAACCGCCCTGCTGAAGTGAATGAGAAGTGAATGATGTTCCTGCCTTCACTTACATTCTTCTCTCCTGTCCACATTTAAGGGCAGGGATCTTCTGTCACCACCAGGGCGTGCCCAGAGTCTGGCCCACAGACTGTGCTCAACTACTGCTTATAGACTTGAGTGAACAAGGGAGAGCTTCAAACAGACAGATGTTTAGAGAATCAGAGATGTTCACTTAGGCTGTTTGTGGAGATCATTCGGCCCATGAATTATACTGGTGAGGAAATAGGACCAAAGAAATAAAGAGAAGGGAAGGCTGGGTGCTGGGTAAGTTTGGGGTGGGGGTGGGGGTGAGGGTAGGGGATCATGAACTGAGTTTGGGTTGTAGTTACCTTTGTGAGGCCCACGGTGAATCCAGACTCCCACATCCAGTGTGCTGTTGGAAGAAAAGCTCAGAAGAGGGTTGAGTCTACACTATAGGTTTGGGATGCAGATCTTACAAAGCCCAGGGCAGGGAATGCTCTCATGACCCCATGAGATGAAGGTAGGGGTCAGGAGGGACATGCGAGTGAAAGCAGAATCAGCTTAGCACAGTAAGAGGCAGCCCAGCAAGGTACGTCCTTTCCTATGCCTCAGTTTCCCCCGGCTGAATCTGTACCTACTTCCCGGAGTTGTCATGAGTTTAAATGAATGAATATTCACGAAGCCCTCTGGGCAGTGCCTGGCACAGAGTAAGCCCCGTGTAAGTGTGAGAAGGGATATATAGACACTAACATTTGAGGCTGGACAGATGGATACAAGCTCTGAAAAATAAGTAAACCAGGTATGATGAGGAAGGAGGAGGAAATCAGGCAAAATCTGAGGGGGGTTTAAAGGAGGCGGAGCAGCAAAGGCGAAGGGGCTTTGGCAGCTGGCAGTCCCTGGTGATTCTAGAGCTGCTCTGGGGGAGGGTCAGGGAGAAGCTGGGCAGGCTGAGGAGTGAGTCACTGGGTGGGCAACAAGTGGGCAAGGGCATCTGGGGGCTCGGTGGGTTAAGCATCCGACTCTTGATCTCAGCTCAGGCCAGGATTTCACAGTTCATGAATTCGAGTCCTGCTTGAGGTTCTCTCTCTCTCCTCTTTCTGCCCCTCCCCAACTCATGGTCTCTCTTTCTCTCTCAAAATAAATAAGTAAACTTAAAAGACAAAAAGAAGTGGGCAGGTGGCTTAGGGGGAGGCTGTGCAGGGAGTGGAGGAGCCCCTTCTCCATCCCAGAATCCCCATCTGCGAAGCCAAGACACCTCACTCCTACCAGCTCTGGTGGCCTCATCTTTCTCTCTTCTTATTACTGACATTCTATGGTGATCGAGTTCTCTTTTAACTTAGAAATGGTACCTGAATTAGCTAATGCTATTTATTTATTTTTCTTTTTTAACAAATGTAATTTATGGTCATATTGGTTTCCATACAACACCCAATGCTCATCCCAACAAGTGCCCTCCTCCATGCCCATCATCCACGTTCCCCTCTCCCCCACCCCTATCCACCCTCAGTTTGTTCTCTGTATTTAAGAGTCTCTTATGGTTTGCCTCCCTTCCTCTCTGTAACTTCTTGTTTCCTCTTCCCCTCCCCCATGGTCTTCTGTTAAGTTTCTCCTGTCCCACATATGAGTGAAAATATATGATATCTGTCTTTCTCTCCCTGAATTATTCCACTCAGATTAATACCCTCCAGTTCTATCCATGTTACTGCAAATGGCAGGATTTCATTCTTTCTCATTGCCATGTAGTACTCCATTGTATATATAAACCACATCTTCTTGATCCATTCATCGGTTGATGAACAGTTAGGGTCCTTCCATGGTTTGGCTATTGTTGAAAGTTCTGCTATGAACATTGGGGTACATGTGTCCCTATGCATCAGCACTCCTGTGTCCCTTGGGTAAATTCCTAAGGAATTTATTGGGTCATAGGGTAGTTTTATTTTTAATTTTTTAAGGAACCTCCACCCTGTTTTCCAGAGCAGCTGCACCAGTTTGCATTCCCACAAACAGTATAAGAGGGATTGCGATTCTTTTTAAAACTTGTTTTGAGTTCATGGAGGTGGGTGCTATTGAGGGCTGGTGTACTTTTTATTAATTTACAAAACATTTTCAATGTACAATTTTACAGGTACTTGTTGGGAACGTGTATTATGGGTATTCTCACTTCTGCTCAGACCCTGAAGGGTGGGATGATTTTTCTCAAAGTCACGAAAGGAATAAACCACGATTTTAACCCAGGGCTGCTGGTAACAAACCCGACGCCTCACATTTTATGGAAATAACTGGGGTGGGTATCAGAAAACGAGTTTAGAATTAGGCCTTTAAAGAACATAGTTTCTATTTATGAAAAATACCTATTGGGGCACCTGGGTGGCTCTGTCACCTGAGCATCCAACTCTTGATTTCAGCTAAGGTCAAGAACCCAGGGTCGTGGGATTGAACCCCTCACAGGGCTCTGTGCTAACAGTGTGGAACGTGTTTAGGACACTCCCCCTCTTCCCCCCTCTGCCTCACCCCCACTCTTTCTCTCTCAAAATAAATAAACATTAAAAAAATGTGTCAGCACAAAATGTCTTCTATTTCTCTAAATAATAGGGTTTTTATTTTTTGCTATGGTTTTTCTCCTACAATAGGACATAAACCAAGATTTTATTTTTGGTTTGGAGAAATAAGCTTTTGTTGTTGTTGTAATCTTTTGATTTCTTCTGTGGTGGTAGAGCATTTATTAATACTATTAATTTCATTTTATTAGATTGATGTGGTTATATGTGCATCTAGATGATGTCAAAGTACCTTTGCCTGCATTATTCATCTGATTCTCTGAACCCTCTTTGAGAATGGCAAAACGGGGTGACTAATTCCCTGTACAGGTAAGAATCTGGTGTTCAAAAGACACCCCAGTGTTTATAACAGCTCTATCAACAATAGCCACATTATGGAAAGAGCCCAAGTGTCCACTGACTAATGAATAGATAAAGAAGATGTGGTTTATATACATATCTTTTATATCCATTATATAATTGCATTCTTTTGAATGCAATCTTGCCATTTGCAACAACATGGATGGAACTTGAGAGTGTTATGCTAAGTGACATACATCGGAGAAAGACAAATATCATGTGATTTCACTCATATGTGGAATTTTAGGAAAGAAAATAGATGAACATATGGGAAAGGAAGGGAAAATAAGGTAAAAATAGAGAGGGAGGCCAGCCAGAACAGACTCTTAAATACAGAGAACAAGCTGAGGGTTCCTGGAGGGGAGGTGGGTACGGGGATGGGCTAGATGGGTGATGGCATTAAGGAGGACACTTATGATGAGAACTGGATGTCATACGTAAGCAAGGAATCACTGGATTCTACTCCCAAAATCAATATTACACTGTACATTAACTAACTTGAATGTAAGTAAATTAATTAAAAAAAAAAGATCATATGACCAACCCAAGGTCTCGCAGAATTACTCAGTGACCTCATTTGGATGCTCAGCTCCTCATCTCTAAGCTGCTGAAAGTAATGCCCAGCATGGGAAGTCATAGTGTGAGCACCCATTTGATGATGTCGGTGGCTGCCTGGCATATAGTTGGGAACCCTGGTTGTGGATCAGTCAGCATAAGTAGTGAGCATTAGGAAAGTAAGGTCCCCACCTCTGTGTGAAGCTTTGGGTTTACCATCAGGGTGTTGGGCATAGAGTTTTTATCTCTCAGGCACCAAAGCATAGGAGAAAACTAAAAATATGCCATCAGGTGGGAGGAAGAGAAAGGGAGGAAGAGGAGGAGAGAAGAGGAAGAAGCTTGGCAGTAGTTAAAAATTTTCCAAGCAGTGGCTCTGCGTGTTTCAAATACTTGTGTAAAGTGCTGACTTCATCATTCTACAAAGCATTTATGAGATAATATCTAAGAAGCACTTTGAGTGTCTTGGAAAATAGTGTTAGATAAATATAAAATACTGAGAATATAAAAGTGACAGACAAAACCAGATATACAGTCTAGGCGTTAAAAGAAATAAAACTGCTTTATTCATCAAAGTGATCAATGTAAAGTGAAGAAAGCCAAGTTTTTTGTTGTTGTTGTTTCCTGGCTGGGCAAGCCAGTCTGGTTTTCCTTAGGATTAATGTAGTATAAATATGTTTACCACCAATAGAAGATTCTATAGAAATATTGCTTCCCTCGTTGAACGTGTGGATGAAACATTGCTAATTTGGTCTCAGCAGAAACAATTCAGCTGTCTTTAGTGCTGGAATCTGCATAATTTTAAGTCGCTCATAGTGAGTAAAAAATGCTGGGATCAAGTAGTTCATCAGGATGTGAGGTTTATAGTGTGACCTGATTTTATCTCAGAAGGACATCTTTGTGGACCTGGCTTCAGAATATTCTGGACATCCTCTTTTGAACCAATTAGCACTGTAATTTCAAAGGATAACAATATAAGGGCCAGTCTTTCCTCAGTTTCATTGCTACTAAAATTCTTATACCATTTTAAAGAAAAGTATGTCTTTTCTTTAAACTGTAAGTTTGACTATAAAATACCATAAAACTGGAGAGCCAACAATGATTTTTTTCTTTTATCCTGAGAAAATAATTTAAAAAAATTTAATGTTATTTATTTTTGAGAGACAGAGACAGAACATGAGTAGGGGAGGGGTTTTAGAGGTAGAAGGAGACACAAAATCTGAAGCAGGCTCCAGGCTCTGAGCTGTCAGTATGGAGCCCAATGTGGGGCTGGAACCTATGAGCCATTAGATCATGAGCTGAAGTCAGATGCTTAACCAACTGAGCCACCCAGGAGCCCCCTGAGAAAATAACTTTGAAAAAAAAAGGCTACATGTGCAAAGTTACTTTTTATTTAACTACATTATTTATAATAAAAAAACAAAAACAACTTAAATAATAGTAAAAACTAGTTAATAAATAATTGCATGTTGATATAATAGGCTATTATACAACCATTAAAGTGACAAATATGGTGTCTAGAAAAAGGTGATGAAATGTCTACAGTATGTTTTGAAAAGTGCCAAAGAAAAGTATGTGTATACTATGATCATGTCCTTGTAAAAATGTATGCTTATGTACATGAAGTGTGATGAGAACAAGAAGAAGTGGAAACCTGGCTGTGTATCAGTCAGCATAAGCCAGGTTATGTCCAGTAACAAACAATCCCTATCTCTTAGTAACTCACAACAAATGCTCCTACTATGTGATCAGATTGTTCATTGTAATCACTCAGGGATCCAGGCTGAAAAAGTTCCCTTCTTCACATCTGTTTCTTCAGTTATCTCAACCTTGACAGAGAAAATGTGTGATTGGCACTATATCCTAAAGATTTTATATCCTTAAGATAACTCACATGTCACTTCTACTTACATTTATTTGGCCAAAGCAAGGCAGATTGTCATGCCTAGATTCCAAGGGGGCAGGAAGCTAACTCCTACTACTCCTACTGTGTGTCAGAGAAAAAAACAGGAATTTTTTTAAATGTTTATTTATTTTTGAGAGAGAGAGAGAGAGAGAGAGAGAGAGAGGCACAGAGAGAGACACACACACATTCAGAAGCAGGCTCCAGGCTGAGTTGTCAGCACAGACCTTGACATAGGGCTCAAACTCATGGACCTCATGGACTGTGAGACCATGACCTGAGCTGAAGTCAGATGTTTAACCAAATGAACCACCCAGGTGCCCCGAAAACCAGGAATATTTGATGAACAACACTGATGAATCTTACAACTGATAGAATTATAGATGCTTTTCCAGATATTTTATAATGTGCAAATACATTTTGCATTTTTATACCTCAGATTTTACTGAAATCCAGAATTTGAGAGTTGATGATATATACCATACCAACCATTCATTCAAAGAAAGCAAAGAAAGGGTTTTAACCAAAAATTCTTTAAAATATACATTTTTCTATTCAAACATTCTAAAGGGAGTGAGATGATAAACACTTTCATCTTAGGAAATAGAATTTGATTTAAAAATATTTCTGGCTTCACATCATTGGAATATGCAATTTGTAAATTATGTGGAGAAGGAAATTTCACGAAGGCATTCTGTTATAAATATTTATGTGCTGTTAGAAAAATACATCTTTTGCCTGTGTACAATATCACAATCCACTGGCTTCAGTAGGTAATCGGCAATAAAGAAAATACATGTCACACTAGTAGGGTTGTAAATATTCCTGTACAAACTCCTGAAATACATCCTGTGAGAATGAATGAAAGATAGTGTGATGAACACTGGCTTTGGTATCCTTTAGGTTCAAATGCTGAACCACCATTTATTAGTTATATAACCCTGGGCAATCCAGGCTAATGTCTTCCATAAAAAAGAAAGAAAGAAAGAAAGAATTCTCCCCCTGTGTATATTGTTTTGAAGTTTCTGAAGTAAAATATGCAAAACACTTAGTACAGTGGCTACAGCATGGTAGGTAAATAAATGTTCATTTATTTATGTGTTTGCTGAATAAGGGGCAATTACAATTACATAATAATCCTGCCATACACTAAATGGAGTGTATACCTTCCAAATTCCTCTCAGTTAGGAAGAGATGTGTAGGATATTTGGTCAAAGCAACCATGATGTAATTGTTCTTGCTGAAGGGAGACACTGGTCACATAGAATTCCATGAGATGCATTATTTTTTTTAACTGATGCTCAACGACTGTGAGATGATCGCCCTTGCTGGGGACAGCGCAGTGCATGTCCTGAGCCCTGAATACATAAGGACAGATGAAGACAATGACAACTATTCCAACCTCCTATCTCAGTGATCTATGATGAGCACACGTCTCTTTGGGAGCAAGCCCGGTGAGGGGAATGAAGCCATCCAAAGGCAGTGGCGTTGACCTCAGGAAGTAGAGGGACACATAAGCTCATGTAACCTTTGCTCCATTCTGTCATGTTATTTTTTTAATGTTTATTGACTTATTTTGAGAGAGAGAGAGAGAGAGAGTACATGCACTCGAGACAGTAGGGTTGGGACAGAGAGGGAGGGAGAGAGAAAATTCCAAGCAGGGTCAGCACTGTCCGTGCAGAGCCCAAGGAAAGGCTCAATCTCATGAACCATGAGATCATGACCTGAGACAAAATCGAGTCTGATGCTTCACCGTCTGAGCCTCCCAGGCGCACCCGTTCTGTCGTGTTGAGAGCAGATGTTCGTGAACACTGAGATGGCCAGGCCGGCCTCTGAGACTGGCCAGAGTACTCATGGACCACCAAGGTTCTTCATGGGATCGAGAATCTGTTCTTTGTGGGTCAGGATGGCTGAGTGCCCGAAGGGCCCCGTCCCATTTCCCCAGTCCCTGCTGGTGATACTGCATGAGGTGCATGAACCAAAGAAAACTTCTAGAGCTTGGATTGGGGTTGATGATGAAGCGAGACACCAAACTGGATTGTCTTCCTACCCAAGAGGCAACTTGGTCTACATAGTTTATATAATCCTTCCAAAGCCCATGCCAAGAATTCTGAGATACTTAAAAACAAACCATATGGCTTTCTGTGACCGTGCAGAGAACACAGAAACTGGTAATGACTTTGCAACTTCTGGGGCCACACTGAATCCTGGGATGTATGGCCTCTCCTTCCTTTTGCATAGACAAATGTTACCTTCAGGACGAGGTTTGGGTCCCTCCCCTTGTGGCCACCCGAATTCTCCCCCCACTCTCCACGGGGCTCCAGCCATCACTGATTCCTTACCAGGGCCTATCTGCACTGGGCTTATTTTTTGGGAATATCCCTCATGCACATGGAGTCTCGTGTTTGCAATGATGCTATACACGGCCTGTTAGCAGGGATCACAGCTTGTGGACCGTTTTATAGCCAACATAGATTTCAGCACATATGCAGGCATGGAGTGGACATGTGCTTAAGCGTTTCCCACAATTAACTAAGAGTTCATTTGGAGTATCAAGCTGCGGAAGGTTGAATTTGGCTTTCCTTCCACCCTGTTTTAAGGGTTGAGGTTAGTTTCCTTATTTTATTATTATTTTTTAAAGATTTTTATGGTTAAGTAATCTCCATACCCAACATGGGGCTTGAACATGACCCTGAGATCAAGAGTCTCATGCTCTTCTGACTGATCCAGCCAGGTCCCCTTATTTTCCTTCTTTATTAAACCTGAAAATGGACCTGCATAGAAGTCTCCCAAAGGTGACAAAAAGGAGCCTAGGAAATAATATCTCATAGCCTTAGGTTGTTTCCTACTTAGAGCATTCAAGTTATTCCCGTCGCTTTCAAATTTTCTCCTGCGACACATTTGTGGTCTGAGCTTGTGTAAAGATTCATGCCTTCAGCTGGCAAACACTTAATTACCATCAGCTGGCTGTTCGTGGGTGGGAATCAAATTATCGCCACCTTGATCCCATCTGAGTCGCTTGATTCCTGACGCATTGTAAGCACTCAGATATTTGTCTCCTATGTGAATTTCTGCTTTGTTTCTCTCATTTGTCCATGACGAAGTATTTTTTCTTGGCTCAGATGATAATCAAATTATACCTGAATATTAACACAAGACAGAGTAAAAATAAGAGTAAGCAATAATGAGCTTTCAGTCTTTCCTTTGAATGGTCCTGGAAGCTGTCGCTCCAGTGTTATAATTTATGTCTAAAACCTGACTCAGGGATTTTGCTTTCCTTTGACCCCACCTCCCTAAGCCCATAAATGCTGTTTCCAGCAAATGCCTGTTGGTAAAGGGCCCTACCTTCTCCCCAAAGGGGAGCTTCTCTTCTGCAAACAGTGTCAGTCATGACATCCTCAAAAGAGGACAGCATGTTTGGGTATATGAAAGGACATGTGGTATAAGGAAGGGTCTAGGCAAAGACAGAATATGGTTCTGGGAAGGCAAAAAAAAAAGAAGTGGGAATTCTGATGCTGAGCTTCTCCAAAGGTAGTTGAACGAACCTGAGAGAGGGAGTCTAGAGAGAAAATGCACACTTGACTTTTCTATTAGCAATAGAGATGGGAGTTAGCCAGAACTGCTGAAAAAAATTACTCAGTTACTGTTGGTTCCTCAATTACTGTTGGTTCCATAGAATAGCTAGAAAAAGAATCCAGGAGAAATTTTATTTCAGAAAGAATTAGAATGAAAGTTCTAGATGGAGCTCACAGCAGTGGCACCATATTGGTGATGGCTGCTGATGCTGGCTATTTTTGTGCTTCGTAGACAGGAACGGGGAGGTCGTTCACATTTGTAACATTGATATGATCGGATATCTTCTGTTTTTCTTTTCCAGGCCCTTCTGATTTTGAAAGAAAGAGAGAGACAGAGAGAGAGGAGGAGGAAAGGAAAGAGAAAGAAAGAAAAAGAGAAAACAAAAGGAAAGAAAAAGAAAAGAAAGGGAGAAAGGAGGGAGGGAAGGAAGGGAAAATCTTTTCTTGTTATTACTTTAAGCTAAATAAAATTTGGCTGGAGGATGGAATTATTTTAAATGAAAAAAAATTAGTGAGTAGTAATATTGATTGTAATTGACCCGTCCTTTAACTTAAACTGGCTTGATATTCATACTCCTTTGGTGCAGGGTGTCTTCCAACAGCAAAGAAACCACAATTCATTCTACCACTGTCCTCTCAATTGTAAATAGTGCCTTTGACCTTCTGTTGTTAGTATGTATGGCCATTCCCACCAGCTGGATTAAGCCAATATAAACCAGAGTTGGTTTTTCCAAGGGAAGTGGGAATATGCTGTGCTACAGGGATATGTGGTCATCGGTCATATTCTCAGCATCTCCAAAGAAAGGAAATGAGAAGGTATGCCCTGTGGCAAAGAAGACCACATCAGTGTTCTCCATGGTGCCACTTTCTTCAAAAATGGTGGCTCTTTCCGTGGATTCTTTCACATTCGATTTGACCATTATTTCTCCATAAATGATGTGATTGGGAAGGCAGTCAATGATGCTCACTTGAGAGTTTAAGAATCTGCAAAACCAGGGTGAATGACTCACATTAGTTTCTGTTTCCCTTCATTTATTCATTCATGTATCCATTTATTCATTCCCGAGACTTTACTGGGTATCCTTTTTCTGCGCTCTGTTTCCTCAGAGGAGATGAAAATGTTCTTTAGGAAAGGTTAAGACTCCAAGGTTATGCTTTTCCTCTTCTCTTCCTCCTTCACTACAAGGCCATTACCATACTAAGAAGCCAGTAAAAATCCAGGAAAACAAAGTTCTGGTCCTCCAGTGCAAACGTCTGGTTTTCCACCCTTAAACATTGCTATCTGCATTAGTGCAAGACCATAGGTTAGGTAAATGCTAGAATGTGAAGGTCCTATTCTTGACGTTGATCCTGTTCTCCACCCTGATCAATTATTTATCCCAACAACCAACCTCTCCTTCTTGCTCTGCTGTAGGGCCTCAGCTCTAGCACAAAGCCCTTGCCAAGTACCGACATCTTCAGTTGAATTTCACACGGTGGCAGTGATTAGGTACTGTGCTGTAAACAGAATTTTGAGGACACTGAAATTTAAATAGGTAAGGAAATCCTTATTTACTTTCAGTTCCTTTGCTTTTTACTTTGTGTTTTGATAAAAATATTTCTAAAATTTATCACACTCTTGCCTTGTTTTTGAAACAGTGTGCAACGAACATAACTTAACCAGATTTTATGGCTCATTCTCATCATTAAGCACCTTAATTACTGCTCAAATGCTATAATGAGGTTTTAATGTCTCCTCCCTGTACTGGTCACTGTTATGGCTCTTGTCACCGAGTCTGTAGCCAGCAGTATTCCCTTTCATTTGTTGCTCTGGCTTGACAAACCGGACAACCCATGGTTAGAATTATCTGTAAAATTAAGAGTCAATAAATTCTGAGGCATTATTTCCAATCCTGTCTCATTAGTAAAGTGTATGGGTCATAATGTATATAAGCCTGTTTTTGTCCTTTCTGGTTCTTAGAGTCACATCAGCTGAGGCAAATACACCCTATGGGGCGTCATAAACACTTTTTCTGAAGCTTGGATCATAGTTTGCATAATTGCAAACTTGAACTTAATTTATTATCTGCTGGGTCATCATCACAGATGCCATCATGGTCTTTTTGATGAAGCACTAAAGCAAATGAGGGGGCGCCTGGGAGGCTCAGTTGGTTTAGTGTCTGACTTTGACTCAGGTCATGATCATGCGGTTTGTGAGTTCGAGCCCTTTGTTAAGCTCTGTGCTGACAGCTCAGACCCTGGAGCCTGCTTTGGATTCTGTGTCTCCCTCTCTCTCTGCCCCTTCCCTGCTCATGCTCAGTCTCTTTCTCTTTCACAAAAATAAATAAACATTAAAAAATTTTTAAAAAAGCAAATGAAAAGGAGAGTGTGCATGGAAAGCCATGACCTACACACTGTTCAACATCCAAGCCCTTGATCTGGGGCTTAGACATCCCTGGCGTAAAGTAGGAGTGCGTTCCAAGTGGGGATAGTCAAGCAGCTGTGGGGCAGGACAAATAACATAGAAGTCATGTGGCCACGTTGGTAAAGCCAGAACCACATGATCTTGTGCTCGGGGTAAAGATTAGAGAGGACTGGAAAGGATGGAAGAGGCAGAGTCCCTCCCCACACTTCAGCATCTCCTCCTGGTGGCTCTCTGGAGCGTGACACCTCCCTGGGGACGTGGTCTGTGCTTACAAAGGCCTCCAACTCTTCTTGCCCAGGCTCTAGTGTGTGCTCTTAAAAACAACAACAACAATAACAACAACAACAACAAAACTCAATAAACCAAGACTTCACAACCTTCGCAGAGTATAACTGTGAGATCAAGCGCTTTTGTCTTACGTATGGTGTGCCCCAGCGGTGTCTACGCTCTCTCGCCTCCTTGGACTCCTGAGCTCTGCCAGACTCCGGCCCTGGGCACGTTCTCTCCGGAGCTCCTGAACCACACCCCCCGCAAAGGAATGGGATCAGCTTTCCTCGTTTTCACTTCTCGTCTCACCCCTGCTCGTCTGGTCTGTTCTCCGACCTCAGCCATGTTTACATGTATGTGGATGAACCCTAAATATATGTTTCTACATATAGTGTTAGTTCACATGTGTTTCCCTTATCAAGCCAGTGGTCGTGGCTGAAACATAAAAACCCAACAACCACAAAAAACCTTGATTGTTTTTCTTTTTGATTATTTCTGTCTTCAATTGCAAAAGTGGCAAATCAATGAACAAGGTGATATAAATTTTAGTGGGGGCTATTTTTCCCCCGAATTTCCTGTCTACCTTTATACTAGCTAGTGCTGTCTCTGAACCTCAGTTTTCTTGACTCTAAAGGGGGTTGAACTAAATAATTTCTGAAGCCATCCCTGTTACTAAGATGCTATGAAATTTATTACATGCCTTTGCCTTGTTTTACTGTTTCAAAAAACTATTAGAATTCTCTTAAAATATTGTTTTGTGCCGGGTTCAGCCTATTGAAGGGCATGTTATGGACTGGAAATGCCTGGGGGCACTCACCTGGGCCCCAGTGAACTTTCCACAGACCCTTCCCAGTTCCAAAATAAGGTCATGACTTGACCCGCCCTCAAGGTTCTTAGGACTGCAAGATGCCCTTCAGTAATGACCATCAGGAGAGTTTGACAAAATAAAGGTTTATTACTTAGAAGACCTGGAAATTACACAGTACATCTGGGATCACACTGTGAGGTCGCAGGTAGAGAGAAAGAGAGAGAGAGCGCGCGAGCGAGCTTTTATTGGGGTTGAGGGTGGGAACTTAAAGTTTTCAAGTCTTATTCATTATGGGCAAGCTTAAAGCTTGGGAATTTGAAGCATGGGGATTTAAAGCATGGGGAAGAGAAAAGACAAGTGGCCCAAATGGTCAGTTACCCAAATCAGCCGAGATCTCTGAAACAAAGGAAACTCAGTGCAGAGAGACAGCCTGGCTGGCAATGTATTTAGTCCAGACAGACTGTGAGCTCGATGCCTCTGTGAAATGGCTGCCTTATCACTTGCATTATAAAAATGAACAAACAAAACAAAACAAAACAAAACAAACCAACTGTCAGGACTTACATTGAAAATATAACATTTTGTGTATCATATCATTTTTCTGACTTGTTTTCCTCTTTACGCTATATGTACACTACTATAAAAATATGTACCCTAGGACCCTAGTACATATTTTTTAATGAGAGAACAAACATCCCAGAAAGTGAATAGAATCATCTAATAGATATTTACAGAAAGAAACTATATGCCTATTCTATCTGAATAGAATGATACAATCGATACATAAAGTATGTATGATAATACATATATGCACCTGGTGCATAGTAGGTGACAGTTAATACGCTTGGAATGAATGAAAGGTCTGGACCATAGTCAGAGAGGACACTGTTGTGTTAAAACAGCTGTGATTTCCCCCAGAATGGCCAGCAGAGGGCGCGCTTGGACACTGACAAACCCCACCATTGGTGGAGATGGGTTCCCCCCGCGTTTGGGCCCCCCTCAGTGTATGGCTCTGTTGTGGCACTATTGCTCACTACATTTCCAGCAACTGCTCTCTTTGCATTTTGTTAACCATACGAACTCCACATATGTACAAATGGTTTACAGACCTCAAAGTGAGAGGCATGCTAAGTATCTATTTGGAAAATTTGCAATTTTTAGGTCACCTAATCTAGATCATTCTGAACTCCCTAAATCTTCTTTGCAGGTTATAGATACCTTTCTAAACCATGCCTGTCAGGACAGGAGAATGACGATCTGAATTAATTATCTAAGTCGCTGCCTATTTTGTTTCACTGGTAGTTTACAGTCTCCTTGGTTAAAAAAGAAAATCCGTAAAATATGGAAGACTACCCCCTATATACACAAATCCAATCCTTATCCCCCGAGGAAGCCACTGGTAAGTGTTTTGTATCTTCCTAAATCTGCATATTCAGGTGCAATCATAGGTATATAGTTTCTTTCTTTAAATGGGACCACAAATGCCCATGGTCCTACAATGAGACATCATTAAGATATCTCTTAATATCTGCGCATACAATTGTGCCTCAACCTTTCTAAAGCATGTAGTCCTCCACAATACAGGAATGTTAATGGGGCACCTGGGTGGCTCAGTTGGTTAAGCATCTGAGTTCGGCTCAGGTAATGATCTCACGGTTCATGAGTTCAAGTTCCACACTGGGCTCTGTGCTGACAACTCAGAGCCTGGAGCCTGCTTCAGATTCTGTGTAGATTCCCTTTTTTATTAAAATTTTTTTAAATGTTTTCTTTTTTTTTTTGAGAGAGAGAGAGAGAGAGACAGTGTGAGCAGGGGAGGGTCAGAGAGAGAGGGAGACACAGAATTTGAAGACAGGCTCCAGGTTCTGAGCTGTCAGCACAGAGCCTGACGTGGGGCTTGAACCCACAAACCGTGAGATCATGACCTGAGCCGAAGTCAGACGCTTAACTGACTGAGCCACCCAGGCGCCCCTAAAAAATATATTTTTAAAAAAATACAGATGTGTTAACTATTAGAGATCTTGACAAAGAGCCAAAGCTCTATTTCCCGTCATGACTGCTGAGTATCCATTTGGCTCAGCCAACAATACTCCAAACTTCTGCTGCCTTTTGTACACGGACATGGGTTTTTAGTGGAAAGCCGTACAAAGAAGCCTTGAATCTTGGTCATCCTTGGTTCATGCATCAGCAAAGGCAGGTGGAGAATTCTAAAGTGGACAAGACAGCACTCTAAGCAAACAGACCTGTTTCCAGTGTGACTGAGCTGTCCTGCAGGCCAGCGCCGGCGTTCCTTTCCTGATCACGGGAATTCTCTTTCCCACCAATCCCTCTGGACTCTTACACTCTTTGCTGTGGAAACACCGTGGAAGCAGAGTAATTGAAAAGAGCGGTCTAGATTCAGGAAACACAGAGCTTGCACCTGCTCTTCCATTGCATTTTCACGCAGTTGCATAGTGAGCTTTTATGGGAAGTTCTACACTTTTACAGTGAGCCTACTTGAAAACTAAACTCTATATAGTTCCATGTTCAGCGTCTCCGTTGGTTTTTCGATGATCTACAAACATCAACTGATGTTCTCAGAAATTTGATTTACCATAGCATACACATGAAGGTATTTTTATATACATGTTTTACAGAGCAAATTCATTCTGGCGATACTAAAATTCATACAGGGAACCTCATTTTTTCTATGAGTATCACAACGGACTCCCAAGTTGGAAAATGAGATTGTCTGGTCCAATCTTACATTATATATGAATACAGACTCGCTACACAAAGTGTGATCTGCTGACCACCACCGGCAGCACCTGGGGAGTTGGTCAAAGGCCACTTCCCAGGTCGCACTCCAGAACACACTGAATCAGAACCTCAGGGACTAGGAAGCAGCAATCTGATTTTTAGAAGTCACACAGTGATCGGGACACCTGGGTGGCTTAGTCGGTTAAGCACCCAACTTGGGCTCAGGTCATGATCTCATGATTCGTGGGTTCAAGCCCTCATTGGGGTCTCTGCTGTTGGAGAAAAAATAAGTCTCAGTGATTCTTACCACACAGGAGGTTGAGAACCACTTATCTGAAAACCCCTCATTGAGGGTTATGAGTTTTGGCTTAAACACCTCCTGACTTGAGAAACTCACTACTTCACAAGGCAGACCATTTCATTGGGGGATATGACTTCTTGTTGGAAAATCTCTTTTTATTTTGAGCCAAGCCTACCTCCCTGGAACTTCTACCACCAGCCCTTGCCCTGCGCCAGAAGAACACACACAGCATTGACTCCATCTTGCGATGAAGTTCACACTGCAGTCAAAGACCCTCCTCCTCTCCTGCCCCTAACACGTGTCTTTCAGCCTAAATAGCTTCAAGGGTATTTCCGCATTTACGTCTCTGAATTTGCCTGGGTCTTTACTGTTCTGGCTGTTCCCCTTCTCCTTTAATCATGTTCCCTTTAGGGGCCGTTCCTCAGGAGGGGGCGCTGGCGCAGAGCCCTCCGGGTGGTCTGATCACATAGGGCAAAGCCGATACCTCTCTTCTGTAGAAACCTAGTGGACATTGTCTTGGGCTTGGATACTCCGATTATGACAGACTTTTTTTCTTTTATAAAACTTAAAATGGAGCTCCTGGGTGGCTCAGTTGGTTAAGTGGCTGGCTCTTGATTTTATGATCTAATGGTTTTGGGGACTGAGCCCTGTGTCAGTCTCTGCACTGAATCTCTGCTTGGGATTCTCTCTCTCCCTCGTTCTCTGCTCCTCTCCTGTGTGCTCTCTCTCTCTCTCTCAAAATAAACAAACATTAAAAAAAGCCTTAAAACCTACAGAAGTCAGATTTTCTTCTAATTGTATTATTTGGGCTAATGACTTCCTGTTTGCTGTTATTAAGATGTTTTAGGGGCACCTGGATGGCTCAGTTGGTTAAGCGGCCGACTTTGGCGCAGGTCATGATTTTGTGGTTCATGAGTTCAAGCCCCGCATTGGGCTTAGGGCTGACAGCTTGGAGCCTGAAGCCTGCTTTGGGTTCTGTGTCTCCCTCTTGCTCTGCCCTCCCCTGCTCACACTCTGTCTCTCAAAAATAAATAAATGTTAAAAAATTTTAAAAAAGAGAGAATTTTAAAGAGGGCAAGAGAGAGACCATTGAATACCAACTCTGTAACCAACCTCTAGGTTAGGTGTTCTCTCAGAGGCCATCTATGAAGAGCTACTTACTAGTCTCTTACAGGACAGGAAACTGGGGCTCTGAGACTTGCCCGGCTGAGGGTTCCAGTCTCTCTTCCACGCCCTTGCCCTGCCTTCGGGCTGCCCCCACACCCAGCCTGTGTGCCCGTGGCACCCCCAGGACACATGGCTCAGGTGCACACCCTACCTTGTACTATAACCATCTTCCATGGCTTTTGTCCTTTGCTACAAGCTCTGACAGCCAGGACCCAGTCCTGTTTTATCTCTCTGTTCCCCACAGGGAGCGGCAGCCAGCTCACAGTACGGTCCTGTCTTCCATTTGTGGAGTGGTCCTGAGATTGGACATGTGCTGCGTGCTATCCCATGAACACTGTGACTTGGAACCAGCAGTGTCCTTCCTTGTTGTTACATTGTTCAGAGAAGGGGGCACTGTGGCCCTTTGTCCAAGCAGCGCTTGGTGGCCCACAGACCACTGATCCCAGCTCCCGTCACTGCACTCTCTGAATCCCCATGTTCTTCGACATCCCCGGGAGGAACAAAGACCATCATCATCACTGCTGGAAATCCAGGTGCGTGAAGATGGATTGCCACTCGGTTAAAACACTTCTACATTAGTAAATACCTCTAATAATTCTTTTTTTGGAAATGATTCAACATCCTAGAATTTTTGGCTCTTGCCCTCCCACCATTTCCCAATGGAATTATCGGTGATCAATCCCTCTTGGTTCCTAAGTCATCACTGACCATTAGGGAGAATGTGGGCCCCGTTTTCCTTAGCTGCTCTTCTCTCTGCTGTGACTAAAGGCTAACCTGAGTCCCACTGAGGTCAGAGCACTGAGCGCCAAGCCCTTTCTACAAAGAGTGTAGACTGAACAGCTCAGACACCACTCCCAATGGAGTGTCACCACAATAGAAACGGGAATATATGCAGGAAGCAGCCTGATATCTAGGGTCGTGTCCTCATCATGCACCTCTTGGGGGGTATTTCTTTAAACTATAACTTAGTTCCTCAATTCTTTTAGGGAGAAGTTTATTAAAAGTTACAACTGGTTGTTTATACCCTTTGCTTATGTAATTCTTTCTTATTTTAACTTAATTTCAGTTCATTTCATTTTATGAGAGAGAGAAAGAGAGAGAGAGCGAGCGTGCAGGGGAGAAGGGCAAAAAGAATCTTAAGCAGGTTCTACACTCAGTCCAGACCCTCACATGGGGCTTGATCCCATAGCCCTTGGATCATGACCTGAGCCTAAATCGAGCTGGATTCTCAACAGACTGAGCCCCCCAGGTGTCTCAACACTTTATTTCTATACTAAGAAATTAATATATTAAATTGTGATTTATATATGTATTTGTCTCTCCACTAGACTGTGACTTCCAGGCAGAAGGGATTGGCTTGTCTTTGAATATCCCTTGTCTAATATCACACTTTGCATGCCACCTGATAAATATGTGATAAATATGTGAAGAATGAACACATGAATAAATTACCAAAGACAGGTTTACTTCAGTAAACGGTATGAAAATGTACTCTGAAAGAAAGAATAATAATGTGGAAACCTCTGATGATGGACCTAAAGTCAAATTCACTCCCCCAACCCCATTAAAAGAACAGGAGGGGCACCTGGGTAGCTCAGCAGGTTAAGTGTCTGACTTCAGCTCAGGTCATGATCTCATGGTTTGTGGGTTCAAGCCCCGCGTCAGACTCTGTACTGACAGCTTGGAGCTTGGCGCTTGCTTCAGATCCTGTGTCTCCCTCTCTCTCTGCCCCTTCTCCTCTTGCTCTCTGACTCTCTCTTAAAATTTTTTTTAAAAATTTAAAAAAAGAATAGGACAAGCAAACAGTATACAGCATAATAAATACAATTCATGTCTTCTTTCAGATGAATCTCAAGGCAGAATTATTGAACGCTTGCTGCCCAATTTCCACGTCCTATGAGAGTAAAATGCCACTCACTGGGGGCCCGCTGGGTTATGGCCATGCCTCCGGAATCATCCCGATGCCCAGCCCGGGTGGTGTGCCCTTTGCATCGTGAGCACAGCCTGTTCCCACAGCTGACTTTGCTTTATGAGTGAGTTCTGCGAATTTAGGCAGCTTTCCAGAAAATTACTACAGGCATCTCTCTTCTAAGAGCCAGAGGCGTTGTGGAAGGGACCATTTACCCAGGAAAAGGTGCTCTTTTGCTCAGTAAAGCATGGGCACCAGCCCACTGGAATCAGCTCAGTCAGACCCCATTGCTCAGGTTCCAGGAATTTTGCAAGCTAATGGTTAAACACAGTCATTAGTAAAACATATGTAAACTTACAACAAGTGCGTTTTGTTAAAAATGAAGATAAGGGGGCGCCTGGGTGGCTCAGTCGGTTAAGCCTCTGACTTCAGCTCAGGTCATGATCTCGCAGTTCATGAGTTCAAGCCCCTCATCAGGCTCTGTGCTGACAGCTCAGAGCATGGAGCCTGCTTTGGATTCTGTCTCCCTCTCTCTCTGCCCCTCCCCTGCTCATGCTGTCTCTCTCTGTCTCTCAACAGTAAATAAATGTTAAAAATTTTTTAAAAAATGAAGATAAGAAGAAATCAAAACCCATCACTTTCCAGTTATTTACCCATTCTCGTGTGGTTATCTACATGTGTAGTATTTGTAGGTGGAGGAGCACCGAACAATGAGCTATTGTGCATCTCTTCCCAATGCCACGTTCAGTGGTATCATTTGGTAGCTTGAGAATGGCTTTGGTGGCTGTACTTACACCTTAGAAATCAGCAAATGCTACAAATTAGGGCTATCTCCTGCCCCTTCCCCCAAGCCTGTTGTTAACCACTGCCAAGCACACACTAAGGTTTCCTGGAATAAAGCCTTTTTGATTTGAGCGTTGCCTCACAATGAGGATTAAACATTCAAACAAGGTGGCGCCTGGGTGGCTCAGTCAGTTAAGCGTCCAACTTCAGCTCAGGTCATGATTTCAAGGTTGGTGGGTTCAAGCCCCAAGTGGGCTCTGTGCGGACAGCTCGGAGCCTGGAGCCTGCTTCTGATTCTGTGTCTCCTTCTCTCTCTACTCCACTCCCTCCCCAGCTCATGCTCTGTCTTTCTCAAAAGTACACGTTAAAACAAAAAACATTAAAACAAGGACAGGGGCGCCTGGATGGCTCAGTCGGTTAAGCCTCCGACTTCAGCTCGGGTCAGATCTCACATCCGTGGGTTCGAGCCCCGCGTCGGGCTCTGTGCTGACAGCTAGCTCAGAGCCTGGAGCCTGCTTCCGGTTCTGTGTCTTCTTCTCTCTCTGCCCCTCCCCTTCTCATGCTCTGTCTCTCTCTGTACCAAAAATAAGTAAAAAACATTAAAAAAAATTTAAAACAAGGACAGTTCTTTGAATGCACGTGGAAGTTGCCGCCAACATCTGCTCGGCAATCTCTGAGCCCCGAGAAAGCAAGAGTCTTATAAAATTGCTTGAATTGAGGCTCCATTGCTTCATTTCACGAAAGCCACCATGTGTAGACCCTTATTCTCCCTGGGAGGCCCTCTTCTTGGGAACCAAATGCTAGAAAGAGATTATGTCTCAACTGCATTTTAATACTCTGCCTGCCAACCTTTAATGAAAAACGCAGAGAAAAGTACATTAAAAGCCTCATATTGATCCATCAGGCTTATTATGATCCCAGACACAGAAGTGGAGTGGTGAAGCGGAGGCTATTATCTTACTGTGATAACAGCAGGCCAAATAAACAGGAAAACATTAAAAAAGTAACGTGTAAGTATGAGCTTAAGTAAGCAGCTTGCAAAAGAGTCACCACCCTTGGGACTTTATCTTTCATCAAGGCAATAAAAGAGTCACAGTGATTTCAGCCAGTGGTGGCTGAGGGTATAGCTTACAAATCAGACACCTCACATCCCAGTATAATTGCTCGCATCCGATTCCCTCGGAATACTTTGCATGTTTTGAATTCAAATTAAACCAAGAAATCATGGCCAGAAATTGACGAGGTAATATAATTTGTTTTTTGCCCTGAGTTAGGTCACAGTTCAGTGTATCAAGCCACAGGTTTTTGGGTTTTTTTTTTCCTGTTTAGGCAGAGGCATGTTAAAAGAATACAGTAAATGCCTGCTTCAACAAGCAAAAGCAACAAAAGAGCAACAGCAACAAAAACCAAGACAACAATTATAATAATTAAAATCAACATTTTCTCGGGTGCCCTATGAGATCAAATCCAGTCCTTGGGTCAAACAGGTCCATGTATTTCTTTCCTCTGTTCATAACTTCCTCAGCTTTAGTAATACTATGGATTCTGGAACTCAAACACTCACTTCTACTTCTATGAAGCTCAAAAAAAAAAAAGAAGAGCAGTTTTAGGTATTTCTTTGAAGACAGCAAGTGTCGTTTTCTTGCCTCAGGTTGCTTGATTTTTGTTGAAACAATTTTCTGGTGAGTTATTGTCGAAGTTGCTCACAAAACATTTATGAGCAAATCCTCTTGTTAATTCAAGTTAGAAAAAAAAAAGACACCAATTAGTTAAAAGGTGAAAAGGATACCAATCCTCTTAAAGCTCAAAAGGAATCACACTGATCTCACATTTCTAGGTTTTTCTCTATTTTGGGGGGCATCCTGGGAGAAAGAATTTGCACAAAGTGTGGGGTTGCTTTTGGGTTAGTCTGCGTGTTCAATAAAACCATGACAACTTCTTTTTTCTTTTTTTCTAAATTTTAAATGTTTATTTTTGAGAGAGAGCGAGAGAGCAAGCAAGTGCATGAGTGGGAGAGGGGCAGAAGGTGAGGGAGACACAGAATCTGAAGCAGGCTCCAGGCTCTGAGCTGTCAGCACAGAGCCTGATGTGGGGCTTGAACTCATAGACCTGAGATCATGACCTGAGCCGAAGTTGGATGCTTAACCGACTGAGCCACCCAGGTGCTCCTGAAAAGCTATTTTTTTAAAGCTATTTTCTATTTGCCTTTTTGATACTATTTCTGTCCTCCTTCCTTTATCCTTACTTTGGAAAAATATCTGCACAGAAATCTGTCTTCTCTGATGAGCCCCAGTCTTAGGGAGTGTGACACTTTATACTACTTAACTTTCTACTGTGAAAACATTTCTAGGAAAATTAAGCTACTTCCCTCAATAGATATAGCCACATCATAGCCCTTTCCTAACATGTTAAATCACCCTTTGATTCACTGAGTTGTGTAGGCATAACATTTGTGAATGAAGATTCAAGGCAAAACACACATTCACAGGATTTCGGAAAATTTCCAGGCATCTTAGTGAGGGAATTTGATGGCTTCTAACCGGTCATCTACTTTCTATTTCTTGACATGTGGAGGCCAGAAGTATCTTTGGAAGGTTACTCATGTCAATCCCCTGCTCAGAAGCCCTTTGATGGATCCCTGTGGCCTAGAGAACAGAGTTGTAAAGCTAAAACATGGCATTTAAGGCCCTCCAAGACTTAAGTCCCACTTTCCAGCTTCCCCTCCCCTGCAATCATCCACAGGTGGCCTCTCCTGTGAACTGGGACCTGTGTTAAGCATGTGAGATGCATTAAATCACAACTATCTCATAAGAACCCTATGAAGTAAGTGCTGGTATTATCACCATTTTACAGAAAAGGAAACTGAGTCTCAGAAAGGTTAAATTACTTGCCTGAGGCCACACAGAGGTCGGTGATAGGGACTGGGGAAGGTGTTCTTGCTGTAGCGTCTGTGCTCTGACCACGACCAGTCACTGCCTTGTGTTCTAGAGCCCCGGTGACCCCACTCTGCTGTCACTCAAGCTATTGCTTTGGTTTGTAGGTACCAATTCTCCTAGTGTCTGCCCATCCTTCAGGATTCATGTCAAATACTCCTGCGTCCCAGACGTGACCCCTAATCCCTGCCCACCCCACATCCTTTAGGGGTCCCCCTCCCTCATTTCCTCTTTGTGCTTCTTAAAGCATTTCACTCCTTGTGGGGCACCTGGGTGGCTCAGCTGGTTGAGCATCCAGCTCTTGATTTTAGCTCAGGTCATGATCCCAGGGTCCCAAGCTTTCCCCAGACGGTTGCATGTATGCAAACACTGTATACAACCTCTTTGGGTCTCCTTTCTGTATTTCTAGGAAAAAGGTAATACCACTCCTCTTGTAGGGCCCCTTGATATTTAAAAGATGCTATAAATCACCTTTTCTTACCTTTTTACTTAGTTGAGCTTCAAGATACCAGATATTTGGTCCTGTGATTTCCTCCAAATATAAATCATGACTGAAATATATTTGTATCTTCTCAAAAATCCTGTTTTTGAGTAGCATGACAGCATAATGGTTAAGTGTGCAGGGCCTGAGGGCTGGATTATCCCTGTTGGATTCTCCAATTATAAATATGGATAGGTTGCTAAACTTCCCGATGCCTCAGTTTTCCTTTAGTAAAGGATGAGAAGTACCTACCTCATAGGATTGCTGTGAGCATCAAACAAGCTATTACACTTGAAGCCTTTAAAATGAGTGTTAAGCATACAACAAGCACTCAATAAAGGTAGCTACTGTTCTGGTTATTTATTCCTAAATTCTAATTTAAAAAAATGTTTATTTATTTTCAAGAGACAGAGAGACAGAGTGTGAGGAGGAGAAGGGCAGAGAGAGAAGGAGACACAGAATCTGAAGCAGGCTCCAGGCTCTGAGCTGTCAGCACAGAGCCAATGCAGGGTTCAAACTTATGAACCGTGAGATCATGACCTGAGCCGAAGTCGGACGCTTAACTGACTTAGCCACCCAGGCGCCCCCATTGCTGAATTAATGACATAAGGCAATGACCATTTTATTATGCTCCTGGACTCTGTGGGTCATGAACTTGGGAGATGGATAGAGGGGACAGCTTGTCTCTGCTCCACAGTGTCTGAAGCCTCAGCTGGGCAGGCTCTGACAGGGGACTCTATGGCTAGAGGCTGGAATCATCTGATGGCTTCTTCACTCATCATTCTGGTGGCTGATGCTGGCTACTGGCCGGGAGCTTGACAGAGGCTGGTGGTCCAAACATCCATATGGGGTCTCTCCATGTAGCGACTTGGCTTCTCCCAGCATAGTGGCTGGCTTTCATGAGTTCGTATCCCAAACGACAAGGTGTGAAGACTTTGGCCCAGGAACTGGTCTAGACTCACTTCCTTCCTCTGTACTCTTCTGTAGTCACAAGGTCCTTCCTTTCAAGATTGAGGGGAAGGGACACAGACCTCACCACCAGATGGGAGGAATGTCAATGCCATGCTGTAGTAAGAGGAAATGGGGGAAGGTGTATGGCGGTGGCCATCTTTGGAAACCACAATCTGCCACAGCTATTGTTATTATTAATATTATGCTCTAATAGCTAAAAAAAAAAAAAAAAAGCACTTTAGCAGTAAGAGATGTCCTCTCCAGGGTCCAAAAGTTGAGATAAGAGAAATTAGAAGAGGAGAGGGAGGTAGGCATTAGCTCTCCATAGACTATCACAACTTAGACATATTGGTCTAGTGCCCTTACTTCGCAGACGGTAGCACGTGGCTAAGAGATGAGATGTGACTTGCCCCAGATCATGCAGGTGGCAGAGTACTAGGATATTTCCATTCCCAATGTACCAAACACCTGGAAAAGTAACAACAACAACAAAAAAGAGCAGTTGAGAGGTGTTAAGAGGATGAAGAGAGAAAAAGAGAAGTAGAGAAGGCCATAGAAAGGGAATTTTTTCCGTCTCAGACCATACTCTTCTTTGGATGCATCCCACATTTGATTTTTAAACTATGAGCTTCTGGGAAACCTTAACCCTGGAATGATGTTGGCAACCTCCCTTGGGTCTTTGGGATGACTTCCGTTCCTTCCTACCCCCAAGAATAGGGTCCAGGCCTGAGAGGTAAGCAGAGAGTGGAGATTGATAGTTGTGATGAGAGCAGATGTCACTTCTTGCTGTTCCTCCCTGTTGTCCTGCTTTCCAGGTTTTCTGGGACAAGCTTCCATGTCTCGCCATCAAACTTTCTAGATGTAGTCCCTCCCCCACTCCCCATGTGGGTTTTTCCCCATGCTCCCACTGTTGCCTTAGTTACCTAGTGTGTGTCTGATTTGGGGTTCTGTCTAGTTCTGGTGTTTGGTCTCAGATTAGGGCTCTAAGCCCTTGGGGATAGAGAGTCCATTTTGAGGTCTGGGGTTTGGAGACACCCCCCCATGTGTGATGGAGGCAACAGCCATGGGGAACTCCAGGCTCATCCACCACTGCTTTGCGGTCTCCCCCCTTTCATGCTGCACTGTCCTACTGCAGAGAAGAACACTGCTTTAAAAGCACCCTAGAGAAGTTCACCCTTCTTTTAAACTCACTTTGATATGAAAGCACCAACCTTCCTACTGGAGAAGACTCCATTACAGCTAGCTCAAGTGTCCAGTTATCAATTAATAGGAGTTATCCTATTTCTCCTTTTTGACTCAGTGGTGCCAGAGACCAACAGCTGTAAGAGCTAATGTAATAAACACTCATAACTAATAGAACAGATAGTCTCTCTTCTCCTAAATAACGTCTAAATTTCTTGTTTTTATTAGATCATCAGGCATTTACCAAGTGTTTCTTGTATGTTAGGGTCACTGGTAATACAAATATGAATAAAGTGCATCAATGTCTTCAAAGAGTTTATTGTCCAGTAAAGGGATTAGAAGCTTAGGATCCATGGACTGTGAACTCCCAAATTACATGCAAAGCTTTGGGGATGTATGTACATTTTTCTGAGTTTTGGGTGAGTCCCTTTTACCAGATTGTAATCAGGGGCCATGACATAGAAGATGAAGAAGTCCTGAGACATAGACAGAGTCACACCCAAGTGTCGCATTCATGACAGACAGAGGGAGGGGTAGAGTCACTATGTGTAGTTACCGTGTGTAACTGTGTAAAAACCCAGCTCAGAGGGGTCCTCTCACTGTTATTTAATCCACGTTGGTGACCTCCTCTTCATATTTCCCACAGCTTTATTATTTTCATTATTTTTCTCAGAACACATTTCAACTTCCTCATGGGCCTCTTCATTTATAAGCCCGGACCAAACAGGGCTCTCTCCCGGGTTATGTAACACAAGTATGCAGTCTGCTCCCGAAGCACACAGTTTAGCCCAAAAGACCGTAAGTTAATTTTACAAATGATTAGCCTAGAACCTACACATTCATTCTAAGATCACCTTGGGCTGAAAATGTATGACTCTCTTGCAAAGTTTGCCATTCTTCAGAGTTTCTTCCACTGTTGATACATATAAAACAATATATAGTAGATCTGTGTAAGAGATATAATATATATCATATCTGATATGATATACATACATATATATTATCATTCAAGCAAGTTGTCTTTTATCAGAAGTGGAAAACAGAAAGGAGAGAATTTGGAGGAAAGCAAAGGCTGAGCATTGAGGGCTGCCAGTAATCAATTTTGTGACATGATTTATATCATATTGACAGTTTAGAGACTCCTGTTACCAAGAAAGAACAACTCATGGTTTTTAGAAGCCAAGAAGATCATTGCACTGCATTATAATGGCTTTTCCTCAGGCTAGGTCAAATTATTTTGCTTTTATCCAAAGGCTGCTGATATACTCATCAAGTCGGCAGGCAAAGGGTGATATCTAGAATAGGGGCAGATTACAGTGAATTCCTCTGCGTGGAGATACTTGGTGTTCCATAAGCAGTTACATTAAAGTAACCTTCATTCTGACAGCAGGACAGCAGAATCTAAAAATAACTTCAGCTCTTACTTCTTAAACATCCAGTTTTAATGATTTCATAACCTTTGTCACATACTCAGAAATTAACTTTATTAAAATATATTTAAGTTGTCACACACTTGCTGAATACCTATGATTAGCAAGGTGCTGTACTCAGCTTTGCAGGGGATACAACTGTGAGTGAGAAATGGTCCTTTCCTACAGGAGTTTCAGAATGGTGAGACAGACTCCTATTTATAACTATTTATAAGCAACTATAAGTCAAGGTTGAAACTATTATATGCTGTAATAGTAAAAAAATTTTTCTTTGAAATACAATGGAAGCAGAAATAAAGGAGGGAGTGTGTGGACTTCAAAGGTCTCATGAAGGGGGCAAGATCTGAGCGGGCCTAGAGTGTCATCAACGAAGAGAGAGACAAAGTCACTTCAGGCCCAGCATGTGGCAAGGGACAGAGAGCAGGAAATGATAAAATAGGTCCTGGGAACAGCAAGGGGCCAGTTTGGTTAGAACAAGTATCTTGAAGGGCAGTAGAAAGCAATATGTCTAGAAAATTATGTTAAAGCAAGAAATTCAAGAGTTTTAAATACATACTTATTTAAGGAACTTCATCTTCTCCATAGGTATAGTCTGCGGCTTGGGGTAAGGGAAGGAGTGTACAACTAATAGCATGAAAATTCAGAAACAGGAGACAGACCACTTAGGTTACTACAAATCCAGCACTGGCTAAAGATAAACACAGGAGACTGGACCAGGAAGACTCTCTATGAAGATGAGGGACATTGGCAAGGTAACAGTCTCCAAATAAAGCTAGTTAGAATTACCCTCAAGGGCCTTCTGGCAAGAATCCCTGTATATGGAGTAGAAAAAACAAAACCACAGTATAGATGGTCGTCTAGATCAGGAGCTCAGCAAATGTAGACTGTAATTCACAGCAGTCTGGTGGCATCGCATTTAATCATGGAGGTCAGTTTGATGGGCAAGGAGAATTCTACCAAAGCTTATCTGAAATTGGGAAGGAAAAGGCTAATCAAGTAGATTATCCACCATGATTATATTTGATTAATCTACTCTTCATGAGAATAATTGCATCTAAAAATGTCATCTGATTGTAGAGCATTTTAAGTAAACCCTGTTTCAAGGTTTAGTGCTTGCTCGAACAAAGACTTTTGAATTCAAGAGATTGCTATAATGAAGGTCAAAACTCCAGGTTCAAATCTTGCCTATCACCAACTAACAGTGTAACTGTGACCAGCTACTTACATTTGATAATCATTACTTCCTCATCTGTAATATGTTGTCTACAATAGCTACCATCTTTGATTATTATAAAGATTGGAGGAGACATTGTATGTCAAAATGGCTGGCCCAAAGGAGTGTAGAATATTGGTTTTCTGGCTTTTTGTTGGTTTGGCTTTTAATGATCTTGCATTAAAGTGGCATATGCCAACCCATTTAGTTCTACGCTAAGGCAAATGTTGTTGGATTCCAAGAGAGAGGTCACACTTATCATGCTTTCAAGTGAGGGATTCTTATGACTGCTCCATTCAAAGTTGATAATTTACAAGAGGGCAGAATTAGAATATTATTTAGATTTGGTTTGGGCTACCATTTTATCCACCTCTCACATGTTCATTATTATTTTTTTAATGTTTACTTATTTATTTTGAGACAGTGTGGGGAGGGAGGTGCAGAGAGGGGGGGGGTGGACAGAGAGCTGCCAGCACAGAGTCCAATGTGAGTGCAAACTCACAAACCGTGAGATCATGACCTGAGCCGAAGTCGGACACTTAACTGACTGAGCCACCCAGGTGCCCTCACTTGTCCATTATTATTGGTAGGACTTTCACCCTAGTGTGCCTAGCTGTGCATCCTGAGATCTGGATGATCGAGGGGCCAGAGCTGCCTGGTGGGCAAGATCCTCTGAGCAGGTGAGAACATGGCAAGGGGACGTGGTGACGAACCGGCAGTCGTGAAGCTTGGGAAGGCCAACCTGCTTCTAATAAAGGAAGGCCAGACTGGAATTGAAGGAGCAGACTGTCAGGTCTTCCACGGGAAGGGCGCTCAGGCAGAAGGGCTGGATAGATCTTAAGTATACCTTTTTTTCCTCCTGGAAAATCAATCCAGAGCGAGAGAGAGAAGCTTCCCTGTCTGTGGCTGCCCAGTCAGACTGCGGCTGTCAGAGTTACGCTAAGTACCATCAGTCACTCTGCCAGATCAGCTAATCAAGAGAGGGGTTTCACACCTGGTAGCATGTTCACCCCCCTCAACCCCTATAATGAAGTTCTTGCAGCTTGCAGGAATCGGAAGAGCAGATAGAGGATTGTTGTAAAGAAACAAGGAAATTCACAAATTGCTCTGATTTTTAGGAGCAGGTATAAATGTGAGATACAACCAAACTCCCCGTCACCTCTAAAAGAGGCAGTGGAGCCTGGAGGTTAATTCTATAAATAGCCTACTTGGGTTCACATCCAGCTCTATCACTGACTAGCTCTGTGGCCTCTGATCAGTGGTTTAATCTTCCTGTGCCTTGGTTTCCCCTCTGTAACACAGAGGTGATAATAACATTACCTACATGTAATAGGATTTGTTGTGACCAAGAGTTAGCATGCGTGAAATACTCAGTGAATGGGATTGACTATTGCGGGGAATAAAGACGCATGTGTAACGATGATCCCTAAACTCTAGTTTACTACAACCCCTTCATACTACACAAAATTTTAATTGGCATTTCCAGAAAGTTGACTCCCTTGCCTCTGGAGACAGCTGTTGAACAAAAAGAGGGAAAAAGCAAGAAGACGTGGAAAGGGGAGGTAAGAGATAAAGAGCCTAAATAATTGCCCTCTGTACAGCCCCGGATGGACTTGACACCTCCCTGGAGTTCTGTTGATGACACCTGATGTCACCTTTAATGAAAGCCAAGAACGTGATTAAGGTATAGATCCGAGGCTCCCAGCTTTCACACCTTCTGCAGGGGCCAACCCCCCGGGGGTCAGTTCACAAGTGACAGAGGAGTGGCCTTGGGAGTGAGTGCCCATCCCAGCTCACCCACGGTCTATACACACCAGATTCAGGAGCAAAGTGGTGTCTTTTTAGACTGGGTATTTTTGCCTGGGCTTTGTCTTAACCAAACAAGACACCTGTAAACATGGTAAATAATGAAAGGCAACTGGAAAGGTGGATGTTCATTTTGTACCAAGAGACACAGAATCCTTGTTCACTGAGCCACCAGTAACCTGGTCATGGCCTGCGTGAAGGAGGGAAGGAATATATAAAACTTTTTAATGTTTATTTATTTTTTAGAGAGACAGAGCACAAGTCAGGGGGCGTGCGCGCGCGCACACACACACACACACACACACACAGAATCAGAAACAGGCGCTAGACTCAGAGCTGTCGGCACAGAGCCTGATGCGGGGCTTGAACTCATAAACTGCCAGATTATGACTTGAGCTGAAGTCAGATGCTTAATGGGCTGAGCCACTCAAGTGCCCCTAAAGCTTTTTATAATCATGCATGATTCATTCATTTTCTCAATTCCCACCCTTTTTTTTCTAAGTGCCTACCAGGCCTTGCACATGTTAGGTGCTTATGCTGATGATTCCTGGCTGAAGAACCACACAGGGGTCTGCTAGACAGAGCAGAAAACACTGCATTCTGTGGGCAAATAAGAAGATATCACCCAGAAGTCCCCACTTTTCCACTTCTAGAATTCCAGACAGATGCCCAGAGTAGACGTCTACATCTGTAAGAAAAGATAGCAACAGTAACTGGGCTGGCAGGAGGGATCATTTTCATTATTATTTAAAGAAATGCTTATAACTCCAGAAATAGTCACAGATAACTATTCTTTAGACTCTGTTCCTAGGCAATACTTTTCCAGCCTCATCTAAGACGACCTTTTTAGCCATCAAAGTCGCACTGTCAAGACCTCGTAGGCTGATTCCGAAGCTATGCATCCATTTGCTATTTAATTTAGATGAAGCTTCTCTCTGCAGAGGGCCCTTCGTGCTTGCTGAAACTGCACCCCTGGGGGAGCTCTGTCGGTGACGCTGTGGAGTGTGGTTCTGTCCTGGTCTAAAAGCACCTCCCCCAAACAGCCTGAGTGAATTTCACTCAAAACCCAGATCTCCTAACTCCTATAGAAAGGGCCTCAGCTTACTTCTGGAGCACTCCACTTCACCCCAGTAGCCAAAAGCTTGAACAAAATTCTGCTTAAGGTTTGTCATGAACTAAATTCCGTAAGGGATATTAAAGCGTAATCTGTTCTTTGAAGGCTGGCTCAAGTCTACGTTCCCCACTGGAAGCTGGCCCCACTGGCCCCGTACATTGTCCCAAGCATGCATTTCGTGGGGTTAGTTAACTTCCTTGTGGC
This sequence comes from Suricata suricatta, assembly GCF_006229205.1. Classification (NCBI taxonomy): domain Eukaryota; kingdom Metazoa; phylum Chordata; class Mammalia; order Carnivora; family Herpestidae; genus Suricata; species Suricata suricatta. Next base: position 166,076,856 of record NC_043702.1, read on the forward strand.
CATTTTTCTTTTGGGACTTTATTTTTTCTGACCACAAAAGCAGTTTAGAGACCGCAGGTAAAAACAGTTCATTTTGTGTACTTTGGAGTCAATCTAATGTAAAATTCTGTCACTTCCCACCTGTGCACTGTGGTAGGTCACCTGTTAACTGGGGATGCGGGTGTTAGCATGGTGTGAAATAATACTTTTATCGCACGTGACACTCCTGTTGATGACCATTATATACACTGGAAAATACAGAAAAGAAAAGAGAAAAGAAAACAGCTCATAATCCTACCACCCAGGGGATAAATCACTGTTGGGATTTTGATGTAAGCTCTTTCTTTATCAAGGCACACACATGGGTACAATTTCTTAGAAATGCTGCCCAACACTACAGTTATATAATTTTTTTCATGTATTATATAAGGAGACTGGCCCCACAATACTCATTGACTTCAAACTCATGTCTTAGTAGCTGCAAGCTATCAGATGAATTTTACCCAATTTAGAGTCCTCCACGATTAGCAGATGCTTTATTTTCATTCTTCACTATTATAAACGATGCCCAGTGAATGCTTTTTCATGTAATATCCTTTGTGTGCTAGTCATTTTGTGTGTGTGCACTAGTTTTTTTTGTTCTGTTTTGTTTTTTGTAGCACAGTGACTTGGAGGATGGACGGAACTGGGTTAAAGCCCAGTCTCTATGACCCACTAGCTGTGTGACTTTTGAGCAAGTAAACTAACTTTTCAGGGGCGCCTGGGTGGCTCAGTTGTTTGAGTATCTGGTCTTGATTTCAGCTCAGGTCATGATCCCAGGGTCATGGGATGAAGCCTTGCATCGGGCTCCTCACTGAGTACGAAGCCTGCTCAAGTGCTCTCCCTCTGGGGCGCCTGGGTGACTCAGTCGGTTAAGCGTCTGACCTCGGCTCAGGTCATGATCTCATGGTTCATGGGTTCGAGCCCCACATCGGGCTCTGTGCTGACAGCTCAGAGCCTGGAGCCTGTCTTCGGATTCTGTGTCTCCTTCTCTCTCTGACCTCTCCCTGCTCGCACTGTCTGTCTCTTAAAAATAAATAAAAAGCATTAAAAAAATAAATTAAAAAAAAAGATACTCTCCTTTCTGGGGTCCCTGGGTGGCTCAGTCGGTTGAGCATCTGACTTTGGCTCATGGTTCATGAGCTCAAGCCCCACATCGGGCTCTGTGCTGTCAGCATGGAGCCTGCTTCAGATCCTCTGTCCCCCCCTTCTCTCTCTGCCCCTCCCTTGCTTGCCCTCTCTCAAAAATCAATAAACATTACCAAAAAAAAAAAAAGATTTTCTCTTTCTTTCTCCCTCTGCCCCTCTCCCTTGACTTGCATGTATGCTCTGTTTCTAAAATAATTAAAAAAGTAACCTAACTTTTCGAAGCCTCAGTCCAATGATCTGTAAAATGATGATCAGAATCGTATCTGCTCACAGGCATGTTGAAAGAATGAAATTGATAATCCACATAATGTGCTTAGCAAAATGCCTGACCTGTTCGTAATGAGCTCTCAATAAACATTAACTACTATGGTAATTTTTTTTATAAGGGAAACTGCTGGGCCAAAGTTCGGAAGGGATTTGTGTGGCGTACACAGGATGATATCTTAATGGGAAATTTGGGAGTTCCCATATAAGAAGGTTACAGAGAGCCTGCGGTGGTGTCCATAAGGCAGACTGGAGTTAGTGTAAACAGTAACCTGAATAACTGTGGACACCTGTCACCTCATCTGTCTTGTCTCATGGTGTCACTGAATGGAAGCCTGTCCTGGGGGTGGGAGGCAGGCGGAAAGGTGTGAAAGGGAGTCCCTTGTTATTTTAGTTGTCTGCCCATGTGCTTGCCTGGAACGGCAAGTGGGAGGGAGCCTGAAGGGTCCCCAGAAGCCGTTCTCACCCCATGCTCCAGGAGGGGCGCACGTGCTCTGCACCAAGTCCAATTGGGAGGCTCTGGGAAGAAACAGCCGGGCAGCCTCTGAGTTCCTTAGAGAGTCAGGCTCCATAACAGAAAGGCCGAGAAGAGATGCTTCTGTGGGCGGGGCAGGTGGGGCAGGGTTTCCCCCAGGAGAAGTAGAGGCTGGGAAGCTGGAGGTACGGAGGCCGTTATGCGGCTCTGGCTCTGGCAGCAGTTAGGACAGTGGGGCATATACCGGTGGGCTGAAGCCAACCTACCTGCACTTTACCCGTCTTTGGCTTCTCACCAGAGCACACAAGCTTCCACCCCCACTTCTCCACGTTCAGTCTGTCCGAAAGTCCTGTTGCCTCTCTCTCCAGAATGTATCTATCTGGAGCTCACACCTGCCTTCATCTTCCCTGCTGGAACCCCGGTTCATGCCACCAGCCTCTCACCCAACGACTGCGGCACCCACTCTGGCCTGATCCCTCTCCCACGTGTGCGCTCCACAGGGCCGCCAGAAAAATCTTTCCAAAGCATAAACCAGACCGTGTCACTCTCCTGCTTTGTATTCTGCAGTGACTGTCACTGTGAGGAGGGTGACGCCCAGTCTGGGACTGCAACCGCATCATCTGTCGCCAGCCTCTCTGACCTCACCTCCCCCAGATGCTGTGGGACCTCCTTCCCAGGATAGTACCTTTGCACTTATTCCAGGGCACTTATTCCTTCTTGAGGAATAATATAACATAACATTTAAGCTCTATGTTACCTCCTCAGAGAGGTTTTACCTGGTCTTGCAAACTAAAGTATCCACCAAGCCAACCCCTATTATATCTCTTCATTTTTAAGAAAATGTTTATTTATTCTTGAGAGAGAGAGAGAGAGAGAGAGAGAGAGAGAGAGAACAAGTGGGGATGGGCAGAGAGAGAAAGAGATACAGAATCTGAAGCAGGCTCCAGGCCTTGAGCTGTCAGCACAGAGCCCGATGCGGGGCTCAAACTCACCAACCGTTAGGTCGTGACGTAAGCCGAGGCTGGATGCTTAACCGACTGAGCCACCCAGGCATCCCTCCATTTTGATTCACTAAAACCACTTGTCATAATCTGATCTTTTTCTCAGGTAGATTTTGTTTGTTTCCTGTCTCCCTCCACCAGAAGCATGGCCTTAGGTACTCAATAAACACTTGCTGAATACAGAAGCTAAAGCTGGGGAAACCTGGGTCAGATTTTGCCAAAGCGTTTGTCTCTGTGTTGGTCTGGTCTGAAGATTCTCTTCCTGGATCTCTCAGATCTGTGCCAGTCTGTATTAGCCATGTCCCTTTCTTGTTTGATGGACCAAGGGCAGAAAGTTCTCTTTCTGTCCATAATTACTCGAAGTCCAGGTTTATGTTTCATTATGCCAACAATGCACACTTTTACAGCTCTAGAAGTTTCTATTTCTATTCTTACACATACACCTATGTACAAGGAGGCATGGCTCTTCTTTGATGCCCAACTCAAAGAGATGCCAATCGTTGTGTCCTATGCTCACGCAAGAGGGCAAATCTTATGTCCTGGTTGCCTGTTGCTCGTGGGAAAGGCATTTCTGAGCTGAGGTGTTTGCCAACAGTTTCCATGAATTATTTGGAAATTCCTGATCTGTGGTGATGTTTTGCTGTCATCTTGTTAATTGCTGAGGGTAACAACAGAATATGGGATTGAAATAGTCCACATGCTTACGTGTTCTGGATATCATACTTGCTCCTTGTGGAAGATTCTTTGAGCAGCCACGTGCACCCAAAGATGGAAAGTGCTGGCTCCCTCTGGGAGCGGAGAGTTTTCTCTGGCTGCAGAGTCCCCACCAGAAAGATAGTTTTATACCGTGAAGTGGGAGACCAAACGAGGCCCCTTGATGATTCCTCCCCTCTCTGGAATCCTGTATTTTTTTTTTACCATAGTAAAATACAGTTGTTTTCATAGTCAGATACATGAAGTCCTTTGGTTGCTTGTTTGTCTTTCAAGGAAAATTCTGGAGTCACCGTGGAGGATGGTTTGATGAATCATGTCACCATTTTCATGGGGACAAGGGAGAAGCTCTTTTGACAGCACAGACGTGAGTATGAAGACTGAAATTCCACAGTAATAGCAGGGATCTGGCCACCCCAAGGTTGGTTAGTAGGTCTAACTACCTACTAATGGATGGATTTTCAACCAATGCTCTTCTTGGGAATTCTTTACTTTTAGTATGAAGAAGATGGCTTCTTTTTACAAAACTAATGCTGTGGATGAATCATCTGTGGTGTGTGCATTTGGAAGTGCCACTTCCTTGCCTAAACTTCTTGTCCCTAGAACTTTTCTTTATAAGAGGACTGGCTGTGGTGTGTGATTCCATCTCTGGCCAGGCCAGGTGTTCCTACAGAACCCATCTAGTGACTCAGTCTTTATTAACATTATTCTCTGTTCAACTAAGGTAAATGCTTGCTAAACTGAAGGATGCTGAATGAGGAGAAGGTATCGATCCAGAGCTAGACAACACATAAAAATGTGGCTTCCAATGGCCACTGTGGGACTCCAGGCAAATTTCTTCTCCCCTGTGTGCCTCATGATCCATTTATCAATACAATAGCTTTTGAGCCCTTTCTGTACTAGAACTATGCTAGACATCCTCACATGTCAGGTTGGCAAACAGATCAAAGATGCTGTTGATAGACACACCAAAAAGCCATGTAGAAACAATGTGCAGTTCTATCGTTTCTAATTTTAAGAAGCAAAAAAAGAAAATGACAGCAGGAATTCATTTTAATTCAACAAATATTTATCAAACATTTACTACAGTCAATGAGCTGGGCACCATTGGGGATTGTAAGGAGAAGGAGAGATAAACAAAGCTTAATAATGCAGAGGTCTGCCCTCCCCAAATAGTTAAGGAAATAGTCATAGAAACAATTAATTTAAGATAGAATAAGATGAGTGTTGTCACAGCAATTGCTGTGTGTTCCTCATTTTCGCTGAAGAAGTCATGGAAAGTGTAATATTTGAGCCAAGGTTTGGCCAAAAAGTCTGAAGGGTGTAGTAGAGCAAGAGAGAGCAGCCTGACGTCTAGGACATCTGCCCAGTGTAGACCCATCTCCATTCTGAAGGATGAGTACAGCTCTCCTTTTATGTGCTAGAGTATGTAGTAGCCTAGGGGTACCATATGAGGAAAATAGACTCAGCCCTTCCCTGATGTGCCTCATCACTTAGTAGCAAATATAACGTGAATAAAATAATGCCACTTACAAGCACACAATGGAAGCACGTATACCATATTTTTATTTTCCCCTATCAATAAGCCAGTTTCTCTCCCCACACCTGTCCTAAGCCCCAGAGGAAGATAGCAAAACAAAAATCTCCTTGGGAATGAGAAGATTGCTACATAGGAAAATTTTGTTAGACAGGAAGAGACAGTGGAAAGCCTATTTTGTTCCTCTTTGTTAATTATAGAGAGAAGGAGACAAAGAGAGTGTAAACAGGTTGGATGTGAACAGGCTTAATGTTACGAAGATATATTTCCTGCTTGTATGAAAGTACCTGCTGTAATAGGCAATTCTACGGACCAGCTGCCTTCAATGTGAAGACAGAGATCCAGGGTGCGTTTACCGAAGCTTTCCTCCATGCAGGGTAGAAGCTAAGAGGAGGAAATGTGATAGAAACATTCAGAGAGTGGGACATTAGGGGCATTAGAAACTTTAGCAGATAGTTAATGACATGCTTCCCTGAGCACAACACTAGCAGTAGTTTCACTGAGGTCGTTTCCAGTCCAGTGAAGGAAGACAGAATCGCATTTGCAGAGGTAACGCTGATGTTGAAATTTTCATGTGCCCTAGTGAGAGGGTATGAAGAGGCTAAGAAATCCCCAAACCATTACTGAATTAATCAGCATAGGTTAGATTATTGCTTTGGAGCTGAATTGTGGTTCCCTCAAGATTCATGTCGAAGCCCACATGGTATTTGTGGAAGGGGCCCTTGGGAGATGGCCGGGCTTGAATGAATTCATGAGGATGGGGTCCTCATGCTGGGATTTGTGCCCTTATAGGAAGAGACACTAGAGGGCTTGTGCTGTCTCTCTCTGCCATGTGAGGACACAGAGAGAAGGTGGCCAACTGCCAGGGAATAAATCAGCAAGCACCTTGATCTTGGACTTCCCAGCCTCTAGAACCAGAAGGAAATACATTTCTCTTGCTTAAGCTACTCAGTCTATATTTTGCTATGGCAGTCTGAGCAGACTAATACAGTTATGTTGCTATAATAAATGACTCCCCCAATTTCAGAGGCTTAATGGTACGAAGATATATTTCCTGCTTGTATGAAGGTACCTGCTGTACTAGGCAATTCTATGGACCAGCTACCTTCAATGTGAAGACAGAGATTCAGGGTGCATTTACCGAACCTATTGAAAGATTTAATCATTTCTGAAGATAGCTCCCTATCACAGACTGTCCTGGGATGAACTTCAGCTGATGTAAGATGTTAGAAGGCCAAGGACAGTCTGCCATGGGTAAATACTAATGAGTTCCAATGACCAAAGTGAGCCTCTGTCTTCACAGTGAGCTTTTTTTTCCCTGAGAGAAGTAGATAGTAGAATAACTCTCTTCTTTGTCATTTACTGTCATGAATTTCTATGTTGCTTTCCCCTGATAATCTAGAGAGAATCAAATCAGAGACAGTCTGATAACTACTTCTCCTTCTTTCTTCTCCTAGTGCCCAAGTGGGTATGTAGGTCTTCTAAAAAGAACCAAAATCTCTTATTAAGATTTATCTGTTATCTACATGTCCAATAATCGTTGCAGTTCTGCAAATTGGATTACAGAATAATTATAAACACCAAATGTGGTTCAAATTGTCTTTTGCAGTTTTAGGCAGACAAGAAGATGGTGTTAATTTGCTGCACTATTGCTCAGTGCATCTCTGGAGCCATTAAAATAAATGTTACATCACAACCGCACACAACGTCCTGAAACGCAGGGAATTCATGGCCATGAAAGTTTCGAAGAATATCACTTAGCAATTACATCACATAAACCTCGCTTCGAGTCTCACCAACCATTGAGACCAGGAGGCCTGTGTTAATGGATGTTTGGATTGTCAAGGGAAAAGCATGACTCCAAGAATATAGATCCCCAAATTCCCATCCCTATGGGGTGGCCAAGTGTCTGCTCTCTAATAAGCAGAATTAAGGACAAAAGAGACCTTTTCTTTTCCCTGGGACTGTAGTGTTTAAAATTAAAATTCAAACTTTAATATTGATGAATGACCCTTAATGGAAATCCAGCAAAAGGATTAAGATTAGAATTTCCTGGTGCTCCCCTTTTCTCTTAGCTATAATCCGTTTTTCTCCCCAGGAAGTGATGGAGACAGAGTGATAGTAAGGAGCCAGGGCCTGGTGGGAAAAGCACGCAGAATTTTAACAGTCTTTCTTTATTTGGTTAGCACTTTACAGTTTATACATCACTTCTTCACGCCTCATGAGATTCTCAAATAACACAACGTAAGGCAGAAGAATTTTCCCTGGTTTTCAGAGGGGGAAGCTGAAAGTGGTGTGAAGTGACAGATTCAAGAGCACATCGCTCAACAGAGGAGAACTAGTCAGGCCTCTGACACCTCAGCCAAGCTCTTGCCACGATACTACCTCTCACATGTCTCACTCAGGTGCTATAAAGGATTCTGTTTCCAGCAGTGGTTCCAAAAATACATGCAAGACTACTCACTCATGGGATGAAGTTCAAAAGACTGAGTGAGTGTGTTTCCTTAAAATCCTCAGCTCTCCTGGGGTGCCTGCGTGACTGAGTTGGTTGAGTTTCCAACTCTTGATTCCGGCAGGTCAGGATCTCACTATTTGTACGATTAGGTCCTGCATCGGGCTCGGCGCTGACAGGAGGGAGCCTGTTTGGGATCCTCTCTCTCCCTCTCTCTCCCCACCCCCACTCATGCTTTCTCTCTCTCTCTCTCTCAAAATAAATAAATAAACATTAAAAAAAATCCTCAGCTCTCCTGGCCATGCATGGAAGAGAAAAACAAAAGATATGATGAATATCGTAAAAAGCCGGTGGTGGGTTTGGGGAGTTAAACTCATGGGTAAGTGATAATGGAAGTAGTACAGGTGTGATGGCATCTGTGATGTTTTCCCAAATTAGATGCATTTGAGACCATGGCTTCACTTAGAAAAGGAACTTTCTAATTATTTTCTTTTTCTTCTTAAAAAAGACTTATGAGCTCTTCATTAGGCATGTCCTCTAGTGAATTAATCATTTTCTAAGTGACATTTGAAGGACTCTAATGGTTGTTTCTGTGAAATACAATAGGGTCATGGGGGTTCCAGTGACATACTTTGTTCTGATTTTTATACAAAAGGAGCTGCCTCTAGGACCTGGACTCAAAAAAAAGGAACGACTTGTGTTTTTCTGGCCGAACACGGATCCTAAAAACAAAATGTGCTGAAAGAATCTTTCTTTTAGAGGTATACCTTTGAGAAGTAAATTTTTGAGATAATGTCCTTTATATCTACAAAGATAATATGAATAAGAGTGCGGGTGATGGCCCGCTCAGCTGTGGGTGCAGGGGTTCATTGCAGGATCTGTGGGTTGATGTAAGGTCCCTGCAGCGGGGACTGGAAGTCTTCTTTTCAAAAGGTTGATGCTTCAGTTTTTGGCCATTGATAATCCTTGTCAGATACAAGTCATTTTCTGGATGTAGGTGAGGTGTTCCAGAAAGCAGAAATCTTGGGAAGGGGGAAGAAGAACAGTACCTGGTCCTTGGTAGGCAACTGCTAAGGGGCGTTGACACAGTTTGCCAGAAGATGAAGACAGCAAAACAGAGGGACCCAACCATAGCCGGAGTCGTCCTCAGGCATCAAAGCCTCTGGTGCCTCTCCCTTCCAACTCACACCCAAGCCTAGTATGTAATTTGGCTCATCAATATACTGCCATCATCAACATCATCCACACTATCACGCTTCAAATGTTGATAAAAATAAATTGCCGCTCATAAGTAAGCTTTGTTAACACATTAGGAAGCTGGGGGAAAGCTTTTAGCCTGTTTGCCTGTGCTTGGCTTGGTGCTCAAGGCCTGGAGAAATCCTGGTGGGCCTAGGAAATTAGAACAAAGCATTGAGTTCAACGACAAATCCCAAATCGTTCCTTTGAACATTCTATTTCCTTCTTGTGTGATTTTCCTCTCCATGCACACCAACCTTTCAGCTCTCTTCCTCTGGCAGTGATGATGATGAGGAGGAGGATGGTGGCACTCAAATATAATTCAGTGGCCACCTTGCCTCTGCAACGTGTAAGCATTCTAGAAGCCAAAGAAATGTGGCTTGTTCACAGAAGATATATGTGTGAATGATGTTTATTGAGGCACATATAAATACATAAAAGTGGGCAGAGACCTAAAACTCAATAAATATTCACAAATGGGACGTATCCATGTAACTAACACCAGATTCAAACAACAACAACAACAAAACAACATTACGGCCACCCAGGAGCCAATACTTTGTCTGTGAGTCACCGGAACCCCCAAGGTGGCCGCCATTTCACTCCTACCAGCATAGGCTAATATTTTCTGATATGTGCTTTCTAAAAATTGCATTCGACAGCATGTATGTTCTGTGCCTGGCTTTTTTCTCTCAACATTAGGTTTATGAGATTTGTTGTTTTATGTGAGTATTCACTCTCATTCTCATAGTATTTTATTGTGTGACTATATTGTAATGCATATACCCTGTCCAATGTTGATGGGTATTTGATTTCCGTTTTGTTTCCCTTTTTGGGGAGATATTAAACAAAGTACTGCTCTGATTATTCTTAAATATCTTTTGGTGAAAATACGCATACATTGTTTTTGGTTTATGCTCATGGGTGGAACTGCTGGGTCACTGGGGACGCTGAAGCTTGGCTCACGTAGATGTTTCCATTTCTCCCAACGAAGACACTGTTTTACATTAATACCAGCACTACAGAGAGTTCCATTAGCTCCACATCTTCCTAACCTTTGGGGGGTCTTGTATCTTAGCCATTCCAGTGGATATGTTCTGTTTAGGTCCTATGTCCACTTTTCTATTGTACTGACTCTGGAGTTAACAATTTTTTCCATATTAATTTATAAGTGTTCTTTATCTGGTCTGATATGAATCTTTTGTCAGATATAAGTATTGCAAATATTTTATTTCATCCCATGGGCTGACTTTTCACTATCTTTTGAAAAAGTGAGAATTTAAAAAATACTTTACTGAGACCTCACTACCGAGAGGATGAAGAAACTGCACTCGGCTCTCCAGAGAAAGACACAGACTGCCTTGCCCAGTCTGGAGAAGTAGAGGACAGTGCCCAAGAACTAATAACAATAATATCTATCCTAGATTGGTTGCCTACCACACGTCTAGAGATTATGATATGTGATTGTCAAAGTTAAAACTTAACAACATCTGTGGGACAGACACGTAAAGTGACTTCGAACCCAGTGCAGGCTGTCAATCTTCTGCTTTTGACCATTATGGTACACTGTTTCTGTCAAGCTCACTCTAAAACCCAAAATTAATAGTATTTTCTATTTAATAAGGACCTAATGTAGCTAAATATGGCCCTAATCAGAAAGAGGAAGCTAGGCATTAGAGGAACGGTGAACAATCTTGGGAAGCAGTCTGCCCTCATGCTTAACCTTGGGCAAGAACCCTTCAGCTGAGGACACAGTTTTGAGAGGGACTCAGGTGAGAGGTGTTGGCCATCAGCATCCCCAGCAGCTGGGAAAACAAGTGCTTTGGTCCTGAGGGGGGACTGGGGGCTGTACCACATTCACAAAGTCCACCTCTTGTGCTGTCCATATTCCCTTGCTTCACAATGGGTTCTGAGAAAGGCTCTACCAGGATTCTGTTGGGCCCCTTGTCCTGATAGAAACTTATAAGAGGAAGGTTAGTGTCATAAACCACAGCCAGTGCCACTTCAGTTGTTCTCGGAATCTACCATTCATCATCGTCCTCTTCCATGTATTACCCACGTCCTTCTAGAGAGACACCTGTCCCCCTCCATCTGTACCTCTGTTAGTGAATGGGGTTTACCTGGTACAATATCCCAGACCCTCACCCCATTTCCAGTCCACTAGCAGGCAATCCAGCTCCAAAATTCCATGGTAGAGTTTCTCGGGTTGCTGCTGGTGCCAACTGCTAGAGGTTACGTTCCCTGAGGGTAGACTCTGGGATGGAGGTGAGCTTGCAGGAAAACGCTTAGCAGTGAACACACACATGAGCAAGCAAAGGAAGCATCATGCACAAAGAGAGAAGTTGAACTGCTAAGTAGTTGCAACCAAGCCCTCAGCCAACCCTCCAGGAAGTCCAGGAGTTGGACGGCCCTTCCATGTCATCCCCAGTCATTGGATGTGGCCTGGCCCCAGTGGGGGCGCAGCTCTCTTCATCTGAGAGTTGCTGACCAATGTTTCTAAGTGCTCCATTGCCAGAGCAACCTAGGCAGATCACCGTGACAGCCACTACAATACTAATGCCTTAGATCTCAGTTGCAATAACTCAGGAGAGTAAGATTTGCATTGGAAATTTTGGGGTGGCATAGGGAAGAGCTGACTTCAGGAAGGGGTTTGGGCTCCCACAGCTGAGAAATGCTTCCTGACTACCAGATTTCATCAGTTATAATCATCAAGGTGTCAGTAATGATCAGATGGATTCTTTTATTATAACTGTATATATCACTGAAGAAATAAAAAAATCATTAATTAAATTATGAAACAATATCATGTGTAAGAAGCATCTCAAGTTCAGAGCTGGGACGTGAGTAAATGTGAATAACCTCCCTTACATCCTGGAATTGATGGTATAGGTTAAATTTTAACATCCATCCTCTCCTCAGACATGTACATACGGATGTACGTACACACAAGCACACACACAAAAATTCAGTGTTTCCATGGGGTTAGTGAGTGTTGCCAAAATGGTAGAGAAGAAGGAAAGGTAGGCTTATTGGCAACACCTTACTCAGTCAAGAGGCCCAGAAAAAGCAGCAGGAATTTTCTGCTTTTACTGCCCTACCTTGCACCTTGTATTTAGGTATGTGTGGGGCAGGCAGCACGCACATCCCACTGGGGGACTGGCCGGTTGTAGTTGTTCGCAGGAAGGAAAGGCCTGCAGGGAAATATTCAAGCCGGAAGAGACCGCACCCACCCCTCAAGAACCCTGCTCTGCCCAAAGGCGGTTGTGTCTATATCTGGCCGGTCTGCCTCTCCCCTACTTTAACCCTTGAAGAGTAACAGAGACGGAGCCTCATTCCTCCCCTAAGGCACCCCATTTTTCCTGTCACCCCTAATGCCATGAGGACCAGCCAGGGGAAGAAATAAAGGGTGTATTTGGGGCAGAGGATGATCATCACCTCAAAGGAAGGCATGGCACATTCTCAGCCCACCCACACTTGAGGGTCTACCCTCCCCATCCCCACCCACTCACTCTACAGCCAACGGTTCTTTCTCCAACCATCTGAACTGCTCTTGCAAGGTTGCCTCCTTCAGTAACCTTTTACAATGACCTGAAGGAGGAGCGACTTCCTCCGTCTCTTCCTTTCTAAACTCCCACAGAGTTCTCGTCACTCACATTTCCTTCCCACCTGAATCCACTTACAGCTTCGTCCAAACAATTATGGACTTTGTTTTATCGCAGCGTTTGTCTGGGGTTTGCCTTGGGCGTGTACCTCACCGGCTGACACATGACCACGGTGTCTCTTTCTGATGCTATCCACAACACCGAGAAAGGGCTTGGTGGTGGGAAGTCCATCACGGACAGGAGCCTCTCGCCAGCCACTGCACCTGCTACTGGTGAAGAGTCCCGGATGCAGATATACAGTGAGGTCTCTTAATTGACCACAAGAAGTGGATCATAGAGAATGCAGCAGGGTTTTCTCAGCAGCCCTGGATCTGGGGTGATTTTTCTGAGATGCTGATTTTTCTGAAATCAGGGTAGATTTTTCTGGGATGCTGGGGAGAATCTGAGAACATCAGCATTCATCAGGCACGAGAGGGCGCCAGAGTCTCGAGTGACTGAGTCTATTCCGGAAACGGTTGGTCTCTAAGCCTCACCTTGAAGCCCAAAGAAAGGGAAGTCCCCAAAGTCTAAAGTCTCAGAGCTGCACTGGACATTAGGACATCAGCGTTAGCACATGTCTGCGCTATCAAATGGACTATTCCAAGCCATTTAATGGGTCAGACTGTGTGTCACTGCTGGAGATTTTCAAAGGCAATATCACTTTGATTAATATATATATTATGTCTTTATATATATTATATATATATTAATATATATTATGTCTAATATATATTATATATATTATGTCTAATATATATATATGTCTTTAACAATAGTAATAGCTACCTATTTGCATACTACTTACTCTATGTCAGGCACTGTTGTAAGTAATTTATATGTATTAACGTATTTAATCTTCCTAATAACCCTATGTGTTTATCTAAAATGTACAAATGAGGAAATAGAGGCAGAAATGTCCAGAGATTTGCCCAAGATCACACAGCTAGTAAGTGGAGGGGCCAGGATTCAAACCTAAGAATCCATCCTGGAGAACTAATCACAGAGATTAGAGTCAGCAATACTGATTCTAATAACAATGCGATTATAGTTGGCCCTTTGAACATTGGTTGGAACTGCACATGGGTCCACCTATGGGTGGATTTTTTTCTGATAACTATAATATAGCATTGTAAATGTACTTCTCTTCCTTATGATTTTCTTAATACCATTTTATTTTCTCTAGCTTAGTTTACTATAAGAACACAGCACATAATACATATGACATACACAATATGTGTTAATTGACTCTTTCATGTTATTGGTAAGTCTTCCAATGAATGGTAGGCTATAAGTTTTGGGGAGTCAAAAGTTATATGTGGATTTTTGTGGGGGGGACTGCATTGTTCAAGGGTCATCTGTATTATAATTAATATGTATTTTACATTATATAAATATTATATAAAATGATTATACAATTATAAACCTTAAAGTTGTTAAGACACCAGATTTTAATTGTTCTCACCACAGAAAAATAATAAGTCTGTGACATGATGGAGGGTTTAATCATGGTGATAATCATACTGCAGTACACAAGAGTACCAGATCAGAGGCACCTGGTTGGCTCAGTCAGCTGAGTGTTCGACTTCAGTTCAGGTCATGATCTCACAGTTTGTGAGTTCGAGACCCACATCGGGCTCTGCGCTGTCAGCACAGAGCCCGCTTCAGATCCTCTGTCTGCCCCTGCTCTCTGCCCCTCCCCTGCTTACGCTCTCTCTCAAAAAATGAATTAAAAACACTAAAAAATGTATCAAATCAACACTTTGTACATCGTAAACTTTCACAATGTCATGTGTCAAATATATCTCAATTAAAAGGAAAAGAAACAAACCATCTAAACGTCCAGCTTCAGAGTCTGCACTAATCTACCCCATTCACATGCCCAGGCAGGCACTGTGCACCTAATTGGCACATTTCTTGTCAGAAGTAGAAGTAAAGGGGCACCTGGGAGGCTCAGTCGTTTAAGCCTCCGACTTCGGCTCAGGTCATGATCTCACAGTTGGTGAGTTGAGCCCCGCGTCGGGCTGTGCTGACAGCTCAGAGCCTGGAGCCTGCTTCCGATTCTGTGTCTCCTTCTCTCTCTGCCCTTCCCCACTCATGCTCTGTCTCTCTCTGTCTCCAAAATAAATAAAACATTAAAAAATACTTTTTAAAGTAGAAGTAAATTTCCTCCAGCTCCCCTGGTTAAACAATAAACAACCACCACATTCCTTCAACACCCCTTCCTGCCCGGACTGCTTTCTTAGCACTCCGTTAAGTAGCCCCTCTCCTTGACCTCCACCCTTGACTCTGACCTGCTGTGGGGTTTGTACTGACTGAGTCAGTCTCCGCAGAAGTTCCTGACTGCCATGCTCAGAAACACAATTGGCAGAATATCACCTGGATTCCAACAAGCTGAGGGTGACATTTCTTTAACTGCTACTCCAAAACTGTGGGGCAAGGACCCCAGCAAAAGTGACAAGTTATATCAATGATTTGGCATTGTACTTGAGCCCATTAACTTCACAAAATTCTCACTTTGTCTACATAGAATATTTTTTAAAAATTTTAATTTTTTTAATGTTTTTTATTTATTTTTGAGAGACAGAGAGAGACAGTGTGAGCAGGGGAGGGTCAGAGAGAGAGGGAGACACAGAATCTGAAGCAGGCTCCAGGCTCCGAGCTGTCAGCACAGATTCCAACGTGGAGCTCGAACCCACAAACCATGAGATCATGACCTGAGCCAAAGTCAGATGTTTAACCAACTGAGCCACCCAGGCGCCCCTCTACGTGGAATATTAAATAAGGAATTAGATTTTAAATGAACCAGACATCATAAAGTCCTGGGATTTTTTTCTTTACCAAAAGATAACATATTTAAATGTCTTCCCTCCTGCCTTGGGTTGTTGGTGAAGATTTATTAAGTGCATCCGCAATTAAATGATCTTGGATTGGATCTAAACTTGCTTCCCTTTTTGGCTCCATCGCTAGCATCTTAATGTGATAACTCACCCCAGGTTTTCCTCTGTGGAGTGAGAGAGAACTCTTACCTAAGAGATCTTTTCTGGAAAAGTTGTGGGCAAAATAGACTTTGGCAAATTAAATGATATATTCAGTGCATTTGGAGGGAATCTTTCTATTTCAGGGAGCGTTATGATTATAAAATGAGGAAGATTTGTTTTATTTATTCATATGGGTTAGTTCTAGTTTATATATATTGGATTTTATTTCTTTTTTTTTTATTTACTTTGAGGGGAGGCACAGAGAGAGAGAGAGAGAGAGAGACAGAATCTCAAGCAGGCTCCATACCATCAGCAATGGAGCCTGACACAGGGCTCGATTTTACGAACCCTGAGATCACGACCTGAGCCAAAATCAAGAGTCAAACGCTTAGCTGACTGAACAGTCTAGGCGCCCTGACACATAGGATTTTCTGATGGTGTTTGGGCCAGGGAGGTTCTCTGCAGGCACACCAGCTCTGAGAAAGCCCGATTATTTCTCAGATCAGGAGTGTATGACAAAGTTTGATGATTGCCAGATCTAGGGAATGTGGCAGAGTCAGAAGGCTTGGGTTCCAGCCCTGGCCAAGCTGTGAGAGCTTGGGCTAGTTACTTAACCTTTCCATGCCTCAGTTTCCTCCCCCGCAGAATGGAAGTAATAACAGTACCCACTTCATAGAAATGGAGTGGTTATAAGAACCAAATGACTCAACACATGTAAGGCATTTGCAACAACACTGGCATTGAATACACGCTCAGTAAATACTTGCGTCATTAGTTAGTTAAGCTGATTTTATACTGCCTGTCACTGCTATTCCCAAGAGTGCCTAATTGTCCTGAAGGAGCGGTGGGAGGGGTGGCATGGGAACTAACGGAAGGTACCAGCAGAATCTGGAATAAAAGGAAAGCAGCTTTCTCGGAGTTCTTGTGCATAACATGGTCACAGCCAGGGACCCAGCTGTGGCTCCGAACTCAAGTGACAGCCGGAAAAGCAAAGCGAGAGACAACATTGTTCAGTAACAACGTCAGATTCCAACCCTTGAGTCTGAGCAGTAAGGCAGTTCCAGAAACGCCTGAAGACAAAGTCCTACTGTTGGTACCTAAGCAGGACTTGGCAGCCACGCCTTCTTGCACGGGCCGAACACTGGATGTGCTTGCACACGAGCCGTCCCCAACCTGTGTGGTCTAATCAGGTGGTCTGTGCTCTCCCGCTGTGCTCAGTGCCAACGGTCTAGTACCCACTCATCCCTGACAGTCTACTGAAAGGCCTAGGGGGTGGGAGAAAGGGCTTGAGGGGACCATTGAAGTCATGGGTCATCAGCTTGTGGATTATTTCCTCTACTAAGTGAGAGAACCCCAAGAAAATCCCTTGTTGAAACTGTGGGTCCCTGTGAGAAGGGGGAGGACGGGAAGGATGAACATGACGACTGTGTGTGCTCCCACCACAGGTCCCGTGCAGACACTGCAGGAGGAGGAGAAGGGGTTGAGGGATCCTGCTGGTACCCCATCTAGGAGGGCTGAGCCCAGCAGAGGCAGCCTCAGTGGCCAGAAACTGCAGGGGGTTCTTGGAAGGCACTGGGTCAGAGGCAGCTGTCCTGTGTTGGGGAGCTGTGTGCTGCGGCCCCTCGCCCGCCCTGCTCCCCCATGACTGTGTTCAGGCTTCAGGCCCACCAGGCACAGGGTTTGTGCGGAGCAGTGGGAGCCAGCGAAGGAGCAGTGAAAAGAGGACCCTGACAAGGGGCGTGTCAAGGGCTGAGTTGGGTGCACAGAAAACAGTATTCAGAGGTGACTTTAATTTTTTGTTTGTTTTGTTGTAAAATTTTAAAAGTTTTACTTATTATTTTGAGAGAGAGAAAGAGAGAGAGCATGACTGGGGCAGGGGCAGAGAGATGGAGAGAGAATCCCAAGCAGGTTCCACACTGACATAGTGCAGAGCCCACCGCCAGGCTCGAACTCAGGAACCGTGAGATTAGGCCCTGAGCCGAAATCAAGAGTAGGACCGACTGAGCCACCCAGGTGCTGCAAGAGGTTACTTTAATTTTGAAATTAATATTCCATTTATTAAAAATCCAGTTCGTTCTGCAGCTTTTGAAGTCAGCTTACAGATCTTAGTATTCTATGTTTAGCTCTAGCAATCATTAACAATAGCTTTTTGAGGGGCCTTTGATGAACGTTTAGTCTCATTTACAAATGTAATTTAATGTCTTCAAAGATTTTAAGTTGTATTTATACATTAAATTATTAAATATACTTAATTGCCCTTTTAAGTTTCCCAGATGTTTGACTTAACAAAAAAGCTTCTGCCCTGTGTGTTTGAATAATACTTACAGATCTAATAAATGAAACTGATAAAAAGGTAAAACTTAAGACTTATAATACCTAAGATTTCTACTTCAAGTTACAAGTTCAAATTAATTGCTCAATTAACCACCTTGAATTAGAATCACAAGATCGACCTGCTATCTTATAGGCCAGGTTCTCTTAAGCAAGACAAATACCTGAAATACAAATACGTATAGATTCTTCATAAAAATATTATACTATGGGTTTCATTTTCACGAACATTTGTGTACCTAACCGTAAATGTTCTCAAGGCTAAATATGTACTTCCTCACTAAGATAATAATTCACTCACCCAACAGCTTTGGAAGACACCTTCTCAACCATTAAGATAGAAGATGATCAGATTTCAGGGCAAAAGGACATAGGCATCTGAGCCCACGCCATCCAGGCCACTCATGGATGTCTGAATTCTGCCCCCTACCCCACCGCCCCAGCTGCGTCTTCAGTTGACTGTGTTTGTAATTATTTAGTTATTTATATACACTCCTCCCTACTTCTTTTTCTTAGGCCACAAAAGTCTTACTTCTGCAAGAACCAATCAAATGGGTTAATTAATGGATATCCAATTGAATTCTGGATATCTCTTATGGTTTGTTCTGTCCCTAAACTCACCACCTCCAAGATCATTCTACATACAGTGGCCAGCAACCTAGGATGGTCCTTCCTTGCCTGCTCTCTTATTTCCTGCCTCTCTAGTTCCCATTAAGTGGGAACTAGAAGAAGGAAAAGAGGGAGAGAGAAGAAGGTCTTCCCCCTCAAGGTTGTTGAGACCACAGGTCAGGCTTTGCTGGGGTGAGAGATAGGCATCTAACTTGGACTGACCTGGACTTTTTTGTAAAAAAGTTTATTTATTAATTTTGAGAGAGAATTAGAAGTGAGGAGCCGAAAGACAAGGAAGGAAAGAGAATCCCAAGCAGGTTCCACACCGTCAACACTGAGCCTGACATGGGCTCCAACTCACAAACCATGAGATCATGACCTGAGCCAAAGTCAAGAGCCTGATGCTTCACCTACTGAGGCACCCAGGTGCCCCTGACCTGGACTGAAAATGACAGGAAAACTATGGGGTTTGCCTGAGGTTCAGTAAAAGGAAGGAAATGGGTATTGAACAGAGGAGAACTGAAAACAATGATTAGAAACAATCTTGTTTGATGTTCGCATATCCTTGAGTTCAAATTGTTCAGCAAACATGTAACATTTGAGCAAAGACAGCTTACCTCGTACGAAGGCTTCAGCAGCATATGGCTCTACCTGACTGTGTTCTGACTCTTGTTAGAATGTGTGGACCCTTGACCTTCCCTGTCATGCTGAGTCCTGGTTGCTAATTCCAGAACAAAAAGAAAAATCCCCTTTAAGCGTTCCATTATGCACATCTTCTGAGTGATATTTTTCAGGCTTGCAAAACCCACACAAACGTCTCTGTCCTGAATTTCATATTTCTCATGCCATCTTCAGGTCATCCTTGTGGCTTCACCTTCATGGCCCTGTTTCCATGCCCAGGGTGTCTGATGAGTCCGCCATATTTCTCAACCACTCAACAAAAATTCATAAAGTATCCTGGATGTGGGTCCCTGGCTAGGGCCTCCGAGAATTTTGAAACTGCCATCGCACATTCCCCTGTCTGAGAGCTCTCTTTCACATTCTCTCTTCAGTTGCCTTTGGAGAGAGCAGGTACCATGATGAGAAATCCAACTGGCCAGAATCGAGACAAACCACAGAGGCCCAGGGCCGAAGGCTGCTTCTGTGATCTGTGTGCTGGGCTCTGAGGCCAGGGTAGGTTCTCTCCAGGCTCTAAGTGAAACCCCCTCACCCCCACCACAGCTGTGCATCCAAAATGAGGAACCAACTCAGGCGGGGAACCAAAGTGGGGAGCCCAGGAGAGGAAATTAAAACCCTTTGGTTGTACTGTATTAAGTCATTGCAGCACTCAAAGGCAGCCATTCATATCATCCAGGAAGCCCTGAATAAATGTTTCAGTAATGAGGCATGCAGAAAGGAGCTTGTCACCCTGTGATAGTCTTTCTGCAAAGAGTTTGATTTAAGGTTGGTATCAGAGCATGAACCATGTTAAAATACAATTACAAAAGAAACAGGAATTTCATTAGTGAATTTTCAAGGAACGGCTTGGAACTGAGGAGGCTGGTGAAGGCTGATAGGAGTTGGCAGAGAGGGAAGGGGGAAAGGAGAGGTGGTGAGTGATGGGCGAAGCCACTTGTCCCACTGGGGCCACACTGGGAAGGAAGGTGGAGACGCTGGCTTTAGGGGAACGGGAGGGAGAAGTTGACTCCCTCCTTTGAGCTGAGATTCGTGACCCTCTTGGGGGGTCTGGGTCCTCTACCTCCTCTGAGACGACCACCAGAATACCAGGAGCCCCATCTCTCCTGTCTTTGCACCACCTCCTACTTCTCCAGTAAGAGGACCCCAGTGGGCTGAAGAAAATACCGTTCCTAGGGAATCTGAGTAAAAGAGAATTGGATGCTAGAAGGATGAAGTCCCAGATGTACTATTTACTGTCAGTGTGACCACAAAGGTACTAGTAATTTATTAGACATCACAAGGTCTCTTTTTCTGAATCTTAGCTTCCTGTCTGTGGCACAGAGGTACCTGGCATACAGCAGGTGCTTAGTGACCAACACAAGGCTGATTATCATTTGGTTCTAGATGTGTAGATTGAGTCAGAGGTCTCAAAAGGGGGCGGTGCATACAGCCCATGGTGTGCAAGATGCCTCATAGGGGTGTGAGAAGAAAATATTAGGATTTGTACTAGGGGCGCCTGGGTGGCTCAGTCGGTTGAGCATGCGGCTTTGGCTCAGGTCATGATCTCATGTTCGTGGATTTGAGCCCCATGTCATACTCTGTGCTGTCAGCTAGCTCAGAGCCTGGAGCCTGTCTTCAGATTCTGTGTCTCCTTCTCTCTCTGCCCTCCCCTGCTCGCATTGTCTGTTTCTCTCCCTCAAAAATAAAACTAAAAAAATTAAAAATTAAAAAAAAAAGAATTTGTACTAACACATACTTTTTGTCTGAAACAAATAAAAACAAAAGTGAGTTTTAGTCATTTTTATTTGATATATTCACAGTAATGTATCTACTAATCGAGGCTTAGGGAAGTGCCTAGCACACAGAGTAAGCATTATGGATGGTTTTGCTATAATTATATCATCCGTGTGTGCGTGTTCAAAATTACGCTTAATTATAGAGATATACAATTAAGATTTTGAGACCACTGTCTAAGCACTTAGTGCTCCAGAGGAATAAGGAGAGAGAAAGAGAGGAGAGGAAGAGCAGAAGAATGAAAAGAAAGCAGCGATCTCATTTGGACTGAGGTGTCCACAGCAGACAGCATTTACTCACTGGCCAGAGCGTCTCAGCTCCATTCTCTCCAGGGCAGAGACAGCTCTGCCTCGTTCTCCTAGTCCGAAAGCAGCCCGAGGATTTCTATTCCTTTTGAAAGCATGAGAGGCAGTTGTTTTCCTTTGGGAATAGGGGACATCTTCCACATGTCACTCCCTGCCCCTTCTCTCAGGCGGTGGTGGCGGCGGGGACAGTTAGAGCCTGTGTTTAGTCCCATATGGATGGGCATCTTTCAACACACAGCTTGGGACTAGGTATCTGCTGATGGGGCTCAGGATCAGACAGAGTTTCAAATGCTGGCCAAGACGAACATGGAGTTAGCCCTTCGTGGCTCCACAGTCCCCTGATTACGATGCAAAACTCTAAACAGTTCAAAAACCCCACTGCTTGAGGACTTTTGACACGTTCACATTAGCATGCAGCTTGGGTTGGGATGTCAAAAACAGTGAAGAATAGCCAGTGAGGGGGGACTTTGGGGGTATTTGTCCTTTTTGTCTCTCAGCTCTGAGCCGAGGCTGGCCCCCACCCTGGGTCTGGGCAGCAAGGATCAACAGCAAAAGCTGTAGGGGAAAACAACACGTCAAAATGTGTGAGTTGTCTCTAAAGCAGTGCATACAGGAAAACTTAAAGCATTAAATTGTTAGATGGAAAAGAAGAAATGTCTTGGGGGACCTGGGAGCTTAGTCAGTTCAGTGTCCAACTTTGGTTCAGGTCATGATCTCAAGGTCTATGGGTTTGAACCCCACCTCGGGCTTTGTGCTGACAGCTCAGAGCCTGTAGTCTGCTTCAGATTCTTTGTGTCCCTCTCTCTGCCCTCCCCCCACTCATGCTCTGTCTCTTAAAAATGAATAAATGTTAAAACATTGTTTTAAAAAGAAGAAAATCTCAAATTATATAAGCTACACTTTAAGAAAGCAGAAAAAAAGGAGCAAATTGAACCCAAAGAAAGCAAAAGGAGGGAAATAATAGAGACAAAAGCAGAAATCAATTAAATTGAAATGAGAAAAACCAAGAGAAAGTATCAATGAAGCTGCACTAGTTCTTTAAAAAGATCAATTAAATTGATTTACTTCTAGACATGCTGACCAAGTTAAAACACACACACACACACACACACACACACACACACACACACACACATTACCAATATCAGGAGTGAAAGGGAGGACATCACTACAGATCCCACATACACCAAAAGGTGAATAAGGGAAGATTATGACACCTTTATACCCATAATTTTGAAACCTTCGCTGAAATGAAGCAATTATTTCAAAGATGCAAAACTCACATAAAATAAGTAATCTGAATAATTGTTTTTCTAATAAAGAAATTGAATTTGTAGTTAAGCCTTTCCAGTGAAGAAACTCTAGACTCAGGTGGCTTAGTGAATTCTACCAACCATTTAGGGAAGATATTATTACCATTTCTACCTAATCTTCTCTAGAGATGTGAAGAAGTGAGAAGCTTCCCAATTCATATTATGAGGCCAGCATTATACTGACATCAAAACCAGACACATGGATCCTCGGTGGCTCAGTTGGTTAAGTGTCCAACTCTTGGTCTCAGCTCAGGTCTTGATCTCCAGGTTGTGCACAAAATCTTCAACAAAATAGTATCGAATCAATTCTAGTGATATATGAAGGATAATATATCATGACCAAGGGGAATTTACCCCACGAATGCAAAACTGGTTCACCATTCAAAAAATCAAAATGGGGTCCATCACATTAATAGAGTAAGGGGAAAACATCACATGATTATCTCAGTAGATGCAGAGAAAGCATTTGACAAAATGTATTGCCTGTTTATAATAAAAACTCTCTGTACACTAGGAATGGAAGGAAACTTACTGAACTTAATAAATGAAATCTACAGGAGCACCTGGGTGGCTCAGTTGATTAAGCCTCTGACTTCAGTTCAGATCATGATCTTAGGACTCGTGAGTTTGAGCCCCACATGGAGCTCTGTGCTGACAGTTCAGAGCCTGGAGCCTGCTTTGGATTATGTGTCTCCCTCTCTTTCTGACCCTCCTCACCTCATGCTCTGTCTCTCTCTCAAAAATAAATAAATAAACATTAAAAATAAAAATAAATAAATGAAATCTACAAAACACACCTAAAACTAATACTGTATATAATAATGAAAGGCTGAGTGCTTTCTCGCTAAGAGCAGAAACAAGAAAAACGTGTCTGGTTCTTAAGACTGCTAGAAAGGCCTACAGATAGAAAAGGAAGAATTAAAACTTTCTATTTACAGATGACAGGATTATATACATAGAAAATCCCAAGAGATATACACAAATACTCCTAGAGTTAATAAACAAGTTCAGTAAGATCACAGAATACAACATCAACATACAAAAATCAATAGTATCTCTAGGTACTAACAACAAACATGTAGAAACTGAAATAAAAACACAATACTATTTACAATCACTCCAGAAACAATGTAATTCTTAGGTGTAAACCAAACAAAACATATATGGAATCTATGTGCTAAAAATTACAAAATACTGACAAAAAAATCTTGAAGGTCCAAGGAAACAGAGAGATATACTTCCTGTCTTTTATCAGAATCTTTTTTCTATGTTTGCCTTCCTACCTCCATTTGGGGTGCATTGACAGTAGAGAGGGACAAGGGGAAGACACGAGGGGTCTCTAGCAATGCCATATGTCTGTTTCCATCAGTGACAATTTACATTAGATTCCACTGATCTTAATCTTCCCACCTTAAACCATTTGTGAACTCATACATGATCCTGACAGCCTTTTCTAGCTAAAGTTTCTGGAATTCATTAACTGAGCAAATACTGGGCATCTCCCATCCGCTAAGTAATCTGCCTAATTGACCAATAGTTGGCAGCAGGAACCAAAGTTAAAAAACACTATGGATACAGAAGAGCAGACTCAATGCCTCTCACAAAAGATTCAATAATTAAAAAAAAAAAAAAAAAAAAGACCTAGTGCCTATTGGAAAAGATTTAGTTTCATGACCTCAATAGAGATCAATAGAACACACCCCAGTTCAGGAAGGTACAAGTAAAAAAGAATGTTTTCTAGAAAAATTAGCCAAAATATCTGCTTTTGTATCTCTTCAGAGGTTAATACATTTAGCAAAAATATCACATGGAAATGTGGTTGTTTCACAACATTTCCTTCTACATTGACTCTGAGATTTGCAGATTTGAGGCTCCTTTCTTAACTAGCTTTCCATGGTATTCCAGGGCCTGATGGGTCTGTCTCCACAGTCCCCTGAGAACCCACCCACAGACAGGGGTGGGTCAGCTCCACAAAAGGCTCACTGTCATCTTTACCAACCAATCAAATGGTGCTCTAAAAACATCATGGGAACACGGCCACCTTAGAGACAAATGCTGAGCCAAGACGTTGCCCAGACCCAGTCAGAATCTGTGAGATATGGGGCAAGGAAGATCGATTAGATCTTGACTCAAAACCTCTCAGGTCTTATCTCCTCTGTGATTTGGTCCAGTCCTGTATGCTCACTGGAACCTCAAATTCCTTTCTAAGACAGAGATTAAAAAGAACAAAACAAAACATACACCTACTTTCATGGGGATATGGGAACATTAAATAAACTAAATACCAGAGTTGTAGAGCATGTTGTATCTTCTTAAGGAGGGTTATGTTGGGATGAGTACTGGGTGTTACATGTAAGCCAATCTGACAATAAATTATATTTAATAAAAAGAAGGAAGAAAGGTTAGATCTCCCCCTCCCACATCCTGCTGTTCAGATGTGGACAAGCTACTCTGAGACTCTTCTCCAAGACCGGACAGGTGCTACCTTCCCCTGAGAAGCCCAGGAAGACCTTACACGTCCAGAATGTCTACTCAATCAGTCCAGGTTAGATAGGAATCTACAAATCTCATCTTAATCATTTCAACCCACCCTTGTCTTTGGACCAAGACAGTTCCTGATATCCCGCTCTCCCTGGACTCTTAACTTCTCTAGCTGGGCATTCAGTATATGACATCCCAGGCGAGGCCAAGCATGGATGCCACGTGCTAAGGCTTTCCACCTACTCCAGGGATGGCTCTAGGCCTGGGGGTGGGGACTGCCTTCCACGTTGCATCATGTTACATGGTGTCTAGTGAAATATTGTGCCTAGAAGTTCAGTTAGTCTCCAAGCGGAAGGAAGGACAAGGTCATCAAGTTCTTAGACATGATTTCATATGTGATATTGTATTAACTATCCCTTGAAATAAATTAAAAAGCCACAGGCCCCCAGAAAGTTGTCCTCACCCTGTATCCAAGCCCCAATTGGGCTAATTATACCTTCTTTGTGTCCCACAGGCTCGTTTTGGGAGTATCTCTACCATTGAACTTAACTCCTTAGTTCCTGGTTCTGTTCATCATCAGCCTTGTGTTACTCAGAAGAATGTGAGCCTTTCGTGGCTAGGATTGTACCTTACTCATCTTCATGTGCTCAGGAACCAGCATGGTGCATGTCATGGATACGTCACAGATGTTTGTCAAATGAATGAAAAATCCCCCCTACATGAGCGAAAGCTCCTCCTTGTAGGTGTGCTGTCTAAACACTGTACCTCTGAGCTCACGGGCCGCATTTCCCCATAGCGTCATACACGGATGAGGCTGCCTGAATAATTCTGCGGGATCAACTGGCTGCTTTTCTCTGAAATGAAGACTGCTATCAAGGCTGCTAATACCGTTTCCCTGAGTGTGCCACAGAGGACGCCAAGCTTTACTAGTGTAAGGTGTTTGCTTCGTGTGACAACTTGCGTTTTAATGAGCTTGTTTATCTCACCATCTTGGACGCTAATATTGTTGAGAGGGAAGCATGCCGACTGACTGTTACCAAGCAAGGGTGGGTATCTCCAAGGAGAGCATGAATGCGTGCTCTCTGCTAACAATTAGTCAGCAGCTAAGCTGTCTTTCAAAAGAGGAAAAGATAACAGAAAAGAAGAGGGAGAAAGAAAGGGAAAGGAATGGCGTTAAGCTGAGCAACAGGGAAGCAGGACGTCGAGAGTCCCATTTCCTTCTCCAAGCTTCTGGTCCACGAACTCAAATCACGGATGTCAGACTCTGCCTTGCAGGTTGAGCTCCGGGGCCTCCCGGGCCGCAGGCTCGCCTCTGAGCCACCCGCTCTGCAGGGTTGAATGCGCTCTGAACACAAAGGCAAGGTGGAAGTTCGAATCCTCTGGCTTTGTATCTTCTGTAATGTGAGATTTCACCAAGGCAGTGTGTTTACTGAAAAGGGGCACTACCCTTGTCAAGGAAAGGCTTCCGTGCTGGCTGCCTCCCCCCCCCCCCAGGTGCACCCCCACTCCTCTCTGCCCTGCTCCACCCCCTAGAGGCTGACACTGCACCGCCTCGCCCAGGCTGCCTTCCCTCTGGCTTCTGCTGGATTTGACCCAATGGCAGGCAGCAGGGGATCAGAGGGCGGAAGAACCGAGCTCTCTGGCTCCCCCTGCTTCGGCTCAGTGCCCTCGCGGGGGCTGCCTGCTCCCAGGGCCACGGCTCCTCTGGGCTGCCCAGCCTCCGGGCTGCCTCCCCAGCGCCAGGGACACCTGTCTTTCCCTTGTCCCTTGAGTCCTTGTGGACATCGCTGCCCCCACTGTGGCTGATCTCTGCGTGCCTCAACATATCTCGTCTGTCGCTTTAACGTCGCTCTTTAAATAGTCTTTTCAGGGGCTCCTGGATGGCTCAGTCAGTTAAGCCTCTGATTCTTGATTTCAGCTCAGGTCATGATCCCAGGGTCGCCGGAACGAGCCCCATGTCAGGCTCTGCGCTGAGCATGCTCTTTGTATTTCAAAATAAATAAACTTAAAAAAAAAAAGAGGCCCTTTCATTCAAATTTCTTATTTTGAGTCATCTGGGATGACTTCGTATACAACTCACTGTCTTAAATCAGAAGACACAGTCCATGATTATTTTTGTTCGGATCACTTCACTCCGATGTTTGCAGTGTTTCCAATTCCACCAACACATTGAACCCCCACAACAATCCTGTGAGGCAGGCAGGCAGGTTGTTATGCCCAGTATACAGATCCGAAAGCTGAGATTCAGAGGCTCAGTCACTTCTCCAAAGTCACATAGCCTTCTTCTTGCAAGGGGAAAAAGCACACAGGAAAAATGACACATCGATCCACTCCGAAACTAGGAAACTTAAATCATTCTCTGTCCTCTTTTCTCTCAAAGCTCTGGAGAAGATAAGAAGCGCCGGGAACAAAGCACAGGAGAGGCAGCGCAGCCGCGTTTCCTCCGTTGTGAGAGGCAGGGTACACGCGGCTGCAGACACAGTGGTTTGGAAGAATCGTCTGTATGAGAATGACCTCGTTTTTCCCCAAAGAGAACTTTGAAGCAAAATCATCGGCTGGGGGATGGTGGCAGAGACTGGAGGGGAAAAAGGAAGGCATAAAATAGTAATCTCAGAGAGTAGGAAACTGAATTTCTCCATTTAGGAAAATATAGTCGGCTTGTCTGGCCCATGCCGAGTTTTCCTTTGACATTTATGGTCATAAATTGGAGGAAGGTGAGCAAGCAGAGGTGTATGTGTGTTTTCTTTTCTCCTTCCTTCCTTCCTTCCTTCCTCCCTCCCTCCCTCCCTCCCTCCCTTCCTTCCTTCCTTCCTTCCTTCCTTCCTTCCTTCCTTCCTTCCTTCCTTCCTTTCTACCTTCCCTACTTTCCCTCCTTTTGATAATGCTCAGCCTCTCCAGTGTGGGCATGGAGAAGATAGAACATTGGTTTTAACCAGGGTGGACTTTGCCCGCTGATTACCAGAGGGGATGGGGAGAGAAGTTAAGGTTTTATAAAAGAGCGGCAGCAGCACCAGAGTATGAAATTAAAGTGAAGAGGAAATAAACACATGAAGGTAAGATCAGTGGGAAAACTGGTAGGGCCACCAGACTGGTGATCTTAATGGGGTAGGAGGTTAACCCTTGAGCAGATTAGCCAAAAGGGTAGAGCTTTGTGCTGGAGGTCCAGATTTTGATGTTCTTATTATCTCCGATGTCTTATTCTTGTTTGTTTTTAAATTTTTTTTAATGTTTTATTTATTTTTGAGAGAGAGAGAGAGACAGCTTGAGCAGGGAAGGGTCAGAGAGAGAGTGAGACACAGAATCTGAAGACAGGCTCCAGGCTCTGAGCTAGCTGTCAGCACAGAGCCCAACATGGGGCTCGAACCCACAAACCACTAGTTCATGACCTGAACCGAAGCCAGATGCTCAACCGACTGAGCCACCCAGGTGCCCCAGTCTTATTCTTGTTTTTATCTTGAGCTTTCAGCACAGTGCTTGGCATATAGCCAGCAGCACTAGAATGAAGTTTGCAGAAGTAGATGAATTGTCAGTCTCAAGAAAAGCCCAGGTGTGGGAAGGGAAAGACATTTTGTCTCTGCTACCCTTTTATTTAATAAGGATATCGCCATTCAGCCCTTTCTCCTTCCCCTGTTCTCTCTCTCTCTACCCCCAAAAGCACACATGCCCAAACATAAGCAATACTTCAGAAACACTGATCTGCTTTCAATTTCCCTGAACTTCTGGCCTCTGGCGTCTTGTTTTGAGGTACCCTCCTGGGCCTAAAATGTTGCCCCTTGATCTGCCTTTTGCAAGGTCCCATTTCATCCTCTCAGTGGAAGTTTTCTACAGTCCTGTAGCCAAAATAACATTGCTCTCCCCCAGCCCCATGCTTGTATCACGGGTGCCATTGTTTTAGCGCTTGCTTCGTTTTGCTGTAATGATCTACATTAGTTGCCTTTGCTGCTTGACCGTAAGTTCTTTTTTTAATATAGTTTATTGTCAAGTTGGTTTCCATATAACACCCAGGGCTCATCCCAACAAGTGCCCTCCGCCATGCCCATCACCCATTTTTCCCTCTCCTCCCCACCCCGCATCAACCCTCAGTTTGTTCTCAGTATTTGTTCTTATGGTTTCTCCTTAACTACTTCACCCCCCTCCCCCTCCCTGATGGTCCTCTGTTAAGTTTATCCTGTTCCACCAAGTGAAAGTATATGGTATCTATCCTTCTCTGCCTGACTTATTTCACTTAACGTGGCACCCTCGAGTTCCAGCCACTTTGCCACGAATGGCCAGATTTTATTCTTTCTCATTGCCATGTAGTATTTCATTGTATATATAAACCACATCTTCTTGATCCATTTGTCAGTTGATGGACATATGGGCTCTTTCCATAATTTGGCTACTGTTGAAAGCCCTGCTATAAACATTGGGTTACATTGGGTTATGCATCAGCACTTCTGTATCCCTTGGGTAAATCCCTAGCAGTGCTATTGCTGGGTCATAGGGAGTTCTACTGTTAATTTTTTGAGGAACCTCCACACTGTTCTCCAGAGGAGTTGCACTAGTTTACATCCGCACCAACAGTGTAGGAGGGTGCCCGTCTCTCTACACCCTCGCCAGCATCCATAGTCTCTTGATTTGTTCATTTTAGCCACTCTGACTGGCCTGAGGTGGTATCTCAGTGTGGCTTTGATTTGTGTCTCCTTGATGATGAGTGACGCTGAGCAGGGCTTCATGTGTTGACCATAAAGTTCTTGAGGAGAGTGTCCAAGTCTGATTTTGTGTGCTCCATACACCTTTATTGAATCAAAGGGTGAATAAATGGAGATCTCCAAAGAAAGACTCTGTCTAAGCAAACAATAAGTCAACCAGGTTCAGGCTTAAGGTAAAGGACACAATAGAACTAATGAATAGTGAGCTTCTCTTGAGCTCAGGGAATCAAAGACAAGTCCTGTATTTATCAGGAGAGATGGACATTGAAACTACTGACTTGAAGAATCTTTCTATTAGTTTAGTGTTTTCATGATGACAGAATAGAAAAAGTCCAGAGACTGCTCCTTTACGTTTCCCCAGCTGCTTCTAGACCTCTGGCCACAACGAATCTCTGAGTGTTTGCTTGAGATCTTAAATTTGGTAACAACAATAATGACAGCCAACGTTTGTACAATGTTTAATTATTAGGTGCCTTCGGCCCTGGTCCCACTTTCCCCCCTCGATGCTGTGAATTTTTATTTGTAATACCCATTTTAATAGGCTAACAAACTGAGGTAGGAAGGGATTGTGTTATTTATCTAAGGATACCCAGTTAGTGAGTAGGCAAACTAAAATCTCAGTTCCAAATCATTTGAATCCAAATCTCATACACTTTTGATTTTTTATTATTTCCTGAAGAATCCCTAGGACTGCACAGCAAGGTGGATCTTGGCCTGAATGTCAAATCAGAGCATTGGGAAATGGATGCTCTCAGGAACTTGGTTGGCACAAACCCAGAGAACTCAGCCTCTTATCGCTCAACCCAGAGAATCCTCCACCAAGATGCAGCACTCCTCTGAGTAGTAATATACCCAACTACCTTTCCACTTTTGAACCTTCTATTCTTCATTAGCAAGAGGACCCATCCCTCTAAAATGTGCTCAGTCTGGGGAATTATCGCTTCCACAGAGAACGTGACTCATACTCAAGGAAAACTTGGTCACATAAAAGAGATCCTTAGAAGAGAGTCCTTCCAAGGTCAGATGGGAGAGAAAATCTCAGCTTCTTGAGACTGGAGGGCCATGAGGGTGAGAGCTTTAGTTTAGAAGTCTTACATGGGGTAGGAGCAAAGAAATTTACAAAGAAAAAGGATGAGGGCAGAAGTAGAGTCTTGAAAATCCTGCAGTAATTTATTTTTAAAGGGAGTATGGTACAAGGCTAGTGTGACGAAGAAGAAGAAAACAGATAGATATAAAAATTGATTTTCATGAGGCAGAAACCTGCACATAAAGAGGTGAGACTAGAAAGTTCACTCAATGTTTCAGTTCCCACATCTATAAAATAGAATATGACCATTTTCCCTTGCCTCACTGAAGGTTATTTTCAGGATCCAACAAAATCACACAGGAATCTTGATATCTTAAGGCAACCAATGATTGCCTGAAGACCACCATCACCACCTGTGCCGTGGGTTCTGCCCCTGATTAGTGTGACACTGTCTCTCAAACCAGGGACCCAAGAATATCTTGAGAATATAGTGGCTTCGACAAGAACTTTTAAACTTTGCATTTATATTTTGACAGTAATCTAAAAAAATATTAAACTAGGGCGCCTGGTGGCTCAGTTGTTAAGCATCTGAGTTCAGCTCAGGTCATGATCTCATGGTTACTGGGTGAGTTCAAGCCCTGCTTTGGGTAAAAACACAAACCCTGCTTTGGATGAGCCCTGTCTCTCTCTCTCTCTCTCTCTCTCTCTCTCTCTCTCTCTCTCTCTCCCTTTCTCTCTCTCTGCCCCTCATGGAATTTTCTCTCTCTCTCCCTGCCCTTTGCTCAGTTGTGCCCTATCTCTCTGAAAAAAATTAATCTAAGCATTAAGAAAAAATTTTTTTCTGAAGAAATTCTCATGATCTCTGTGTTCACACATGTAGGTTGGTGCGGGGGACCAGCCCACGCACCCCAGTCGAAAGGTCCCCAGTAGGGGGTTGGTGTCGGTGCAATATCTCTAGAAAAGAAGACGGACAAGACAGACGAGACAGACAACGTGGATGGTGGTTGGTAAAAGCCACGTTTTACTTAGATGGCTAGGGTCTTATATACCATGGGTGATTACATCATTTCTTTAATGGTTACATAGTTCAAGGTTTTTGAAGTGAAGACATGCTCCGGAAAGGGTCATGTTTAACAAGACAGGTGTAAATATCAGGAATTATCAAGTCATTGCAAGAGAGGGATGCCCCAATAATAGTCTGGCTCCAAGCAGAAGATGAGCCTGAAGAATTCTATGAGGATATTTACATTTCTTAAGACCCCTCATCAGTTATGCATGAGCAAGATGCTCATCCTTTAATAGGCAAATCTTTTGGCAGAGGCTTGCAGTTTACTACCAACAGCAGACAAAAAGCTAGAAAGCAAAGTAAGGGGAGGGCTGGCGCCAAGTTGATTCAAAGCCTAAAAGTATATGTCTCTTTACAAAGCAATGAGAAAATCACAGACAGGATGAATAGAAGCCACGTGTGCAGCCCAGGAGGCCAAATATGGTTTGAGGGTTATTTTTGCCTACTGGATCCCAACAGGTTAGTGTGTGTTGGCTTTGCTGGTCCCCCCTCTTTTCCTTGACCTCTCAAAGTGGGAGTGTCCCTATTCTTACTCTGTCGATGCCTCTGACTCTGCTCCTTGGTCTTCTCTTCTTTGTTTATACTCACTCACTTAGTGATCTCACTCAATCACATGGCTTTAAGTTTTACACATAAGCTGACGTCAAATCCCCAAATGTATAACTTTGGCCAAGACCTCTCTCTTAAATATCAGCCCACTGCTCATTCAACATTTCTACTGGGACATTGGATATGACAGCCACATATCTTGGTTGGGCCAGGTCAGTCCTGGACGACTCCTGTTGTGCTAGCTTCATTATTAATGTGGCCTTCTTCTTCCTCCACACTCAAAAGTGTCCTAGTCTGAACAAAAATTGTATGACAAAGACAATGTCTGTCCCCGTGCCACTCTCTCTCTTACCTCCTTCCCCCACCAAATCTTCCCAGGATTTCTGATGCTTCCTGCTTCTCAGTCGGAGCACCACAAAATGAGAACAGTGTTCCTTATACCTTGGGGGACCCCTTCCTTTCTCACTGAGGTGTGAGGCTGTGAGAGGTCTATAGTTGGCCGGCAGCCAGGGCCATCAGTTATAACGAGATTTCAAGTCTCAAGAGCACCTGGTGCTCCAGGTCATGCAAAAACAGCCATGTTTATGTGTTTGAACAAAGTCACATTACTGACCAGGAGGGGAGGGTGCTGGGTTCTTTCCTTCTAACAGCATTGCCTGGCAGGTGGGGCCAAGATAGCATTCTTGCCGCAGGATCTACTCTGTGGTGCCACACTCCGCTGCCATGCCCATCTGCCATTTGGGCAACTTCACTCCACACCCTCCGGGCATCCCATCAGATCTGTTTCTTCCTGGCTTTGGTCAATGCCAACTCTTGCTCCCGCCAGACAGCCCTGCAAGACCAGGGGACTGATTTTACTCGGATGTAATGTTTTCAGTCTCTGCAACTGTAGCGAGGACCCTTCCCCACAGTCCAGTGAGGGTTCTTCCTGTCTCTGCATCTCAGGTGGTTCAAAACGTCTGTGTGCAATGCTTTCTCTTTGGTGTTTGTCATCCATCAGCACACCTTTTAAAAACAGCTAAAAACCAACACTTCCTCACATCTGTGTTGGATATATGTGTTTTCCTGAATAATGCTTTGAATACAGGTGGCACTTCTCTTCTAGAGCTTTCTCAGACTAGTTCTCTTCATCCTCATTTGATAGATGAGAAAATGGATGAGCAGGGAAGTGATACCTTTGTCTGATAATAATATGCTGAGTCAGAGTGGAATTTCCAGGAACTACTGTGTAAGCAAAACCCTTCTGTCAGAAGTACAAGCTCAGAAGAGAGGGTACGGGGTGTGGGGCTGCTCACCATTGAGTTTACAAGAATTAATAAAAATAATACCCAATGTCTGACTACCATTGGCTAGCATGTGTTAGATGCCCAGACGACATTTGTACTGTAAATGGTTGACAAGATGCTGTCACATTCACTATCTTGTAGCTGCTCCGTATGGTGAAGTAGAAGAGATCGTCCCAATTCATAGGGAAAACACCAAAGGGCCAGAACAAAGGCTTGCAGCCACAAAACCATGGCCCTTAGTATTTACTCCATCGCTTATCAACCATAACATTTGGGCAACAGTTTCCTCAACAGAACATGGTAATAATAATAATACTGTTTTTGGAGTTTTGATCAAAATTAGAAATAATTTCTGTAAATGGTTCAGCATTATGCTTGGCTTTTTTTAAAATTTAAAAACCTCCTCTTTTCAAGCAGAGGAGACGAGGTGTGCAGAGTGATGTAAATGGCCCTTCGAACAGAACTCATAAATGGCATTGGTGCCCTGTCGTAGGGGAAGCTGGGAGCAGTGGGGAGGTGTGGAGAGGAATGTCATTACAGCCAGGCTTGAACCAAATGGGGGCATCCTCCCCTTTGGTGCTCCCTCCAGCTGACATCTATCCACTCTGCAAGTCCAACGGTGCACAGGTCCTTCAGTAGTCCGTGGTGTACCTGACCTTTACATTAGTTCCTCATTCCTCTTCTCCACACCTCACTCAACTGTCAAGAAGTGACCCTTCTCCTTGGCTGGTCACCTACCAGGCTGACATCGCAGTGGGCTGATGAGGCTGGGGACCCTTCGGATCCATTCTGGTGGGAAGGGACCCTAGCTAAAGTCATCCAATGTCCAGCAGGAGCTGATGTTGGGACTATGAAGATAGTAGAGATACTGTGGCCGCCCTTGAGGAGATGAGGAGAAAGATGAATAAATCCACATTCAAGTATAATTTCAATTATTCAAGAATTAGTCTTGGCAGCGCTTTGTGAAAGAGATTATTTGGAGCCACTCTTATGAGCTACAATTAATGAGTTCAGATTGTGTTCTGTTTTACGAAGGTATCTAACTTGATCCTGACAACAACCCTGGAATTATTCCTATTTTAGAGTGGAGGAAACTGAGGCTTGGTGAGGCTGGATAGCAGGTCAGCTGGCTGGCTAGCAGCAAACCAGAGAGCTGAACCACATCTACCCCTACTTTCCAGCACACTATTCCTAAAAGGACGGGAATTGGCAGAGGGGAAAAGATAGGCAATTCCAGGCCCAAGAGCACAGCTTGAGAGGAAGGACTCATTATTAATAATCTTAATAATGAACTTGGGGACCTTTTAATACATGTTTCTTTGTTCGGGTGCATTCCCCTAAGTCCTTCTTGACCCAGCACACAGACCCTCTGCAACCTGACCTTGCCCATCGGATCTCCCAAGAGCATGGGCTGTGGAGTCACAGAGCCTGGGCACAAATCTCAGCTCCACCACTTCTTAAGGCCGCAGGTCAGTCACACTGTGCCTCAGTTTCCTCAGCTGCAAAGCAAAACAGAATCTTCCTCACAAAGTTACTGTGAAGATTCCATGGTTGTCTAGTGGAAAACACTTAGCATAAGACCTGACTAGTGGTAAATGCTCAACAGACGGTGTGCTTCTTATTGTAATAATAATAATTATGCCAATCTGTAGGGCTCCCTCTCTCAAACACACTCAGCATCTCACTATTCCCTGAGCACATCTGTGCTTCTCATCCCTGGAATCTTCTGACTGAAGTTCCCTTCAACTGAACAGCCCTTCATTCAGTCTTATAGAGTTTTGTTTTCTCCATCTAGACTTTTATTTATTATTATCGCATGTCACAGAATCTTGCACACCATAAGTCCTCAACAAATGTCATTGAATTAATAATTAAATATGTTAATTTAATACTATTAAAGATACGGTGAACGAGAGTTTATCCAAAACTCAATTAGTCATGCAAAAATCAGAATTTCTTGTAGTGTTCGCAGATTGACTGCAAGATGCTGAAGTGTTTTCTGAATCAAAGAAAATTTAAATTATGCTCCATCTAGCGAGAATGTGGTGTGTTATCTTATATTCGAGCCCTTTGAACATTAGTAATCAATTTACAAAATGTATGGCTTTCATCCTTCATCTTCCCTGCAAAAGAGGAAGCTAACTATAATGAGTAGCGATAAAATCACCTTGAGTTTGAACTTATAATTAACAATGATAACATTCACAGTTGATTGTGAGTTTTTCAAAACAGTCCCCCAGACATCAACTTTCATTCATCCTTTCAAATTTCTTTTTATTTAAAAAATGTTTTTAACATTTATTCATTTTTGAGAGACAGAGAGAGAGGTGCGTGGGGGGAGGGGCAGAGAGAGAGGGAGACATAGAATCCAAAGTAGGCTCCAGGCTCTGAGCTGTCAGCACAAAGCCCCATGCGGGGCTCGAACTCACGAATCATGAGATCATGACCTGACCTGAAGTTGGAGGCTTAACGGACTGAATCACCCAGGTGACCCAACCTTTTCAAATTTCTTAGCAACCTGGGCTCCAATGACTTTGGGGAGAGCCCTGTTGAAAAGGAAGGCAGCAGCTTGGAGCAGCAACCACATCAAGAACTAAAACACCAGAAGAATAAAGTTGAGGGTCCAGGCCCCACTGGCCCCTCCCAGAATCGGAGGGATCCTGCCTGAGTCCCCGCCCACCAAAGGAGCTGGCACCCTCCAGGGGAAAGGATAAATATTCTTCTTGGCCTTGACCTTTGTCCCTGTGAAGTTTCTTTTTTTTTTCTTTTAATTTTTTTAATGTTTTATTTATTTTTGATACAGAGAGAGACAGAGCATGAGAGGGGGAGGGGCAGAGAGAGAAGGAGACACAGAACCGGAAGCAGGCTCCAGGCTCTGAGCTAGCTGTCAGCACAGAGCCCGATGCAGGGCTCGAACCCACAAAGGTGAGATCTGACCTGAGCCTAAGCCTGAGGCTTAACCAATTGAGCCACCCGGGCGCCCCTGTCCCTGTGAAGTTTCTGATATTCGATGTGAAGTTTCACTAGACAACATCCCCCCTTTTTCAGGATAGCTCTGGAAGGCGGGAAGAGTACAGGTCCTCACCATCTCTGCTTCCAAGGCAGCTTTGAGAAAGTGCTGGAGAGCATGTGGGATGGGGCCGCCGTCTGGCCTCTGGAAGTTGATGGAGGAGGGACACCTCCTTGCGCCTCACTTGGTGGAAAGTCTCCAACGGTGCATCAGCCAGCCAGAGGCGATGCCCTTCCTCTTCTCCTAAACCTTCAAGAATTGAGAGTCAGCCCACACCTCATTAAAGATACCTTCAGAAAAAAAAATCTTAAATCTGTTGGAACTGCCACAATCCCATCTTTGGCCACACATGTGTTTCCTTAAATATGTGCCTCTTTTGGCACATCTGGGTGGCTCAGTCGAAGGAGTGTCTGACTCTTGATTTCGGTTCAGGTCATGATCTCACAGTTTGTGAGTTCGAGCCTTGCGTCGGGCTCTGTGCTGACAGTGTGGAGCCTCCTTGAGATTCTCTCTCTCCTCTCTCTCTGCTCCTCTCCTGCTCTCTCTCAAAGTAAATAAACAAACTTAAAAAAATATATGTATCTATCCTGCACTTGTTATGAACCAAGCACCATGCTCACCTTTGCAGTAGGGGAAGGGGAGAGAGGAGATGCTTATACTCTAATGGAGAAGATAGGCAGACGCACATGGAGTTTACGAGGTGAGATGCATGGAAAGAAATGGGAGATGTGGGCTATGGATGGAACTGTTCAGACTCCAGGTTCCAATTAGACACCAATGCCAAGGGGTGAGAAGGACTGCTTAGAGAGACACCTGACCCTGTCTCTTGTTCAGGCTGCGAGCAGGTTCTCGGCAGGGAGGAGAAACTGGGAGTTGCACAGAAGTCATTAACTCCTGGCTGGAGCCCAGCAAGCAGCCAGGCCTGGCCGAGGACAAGCACCGTCCTTTTGGACCCATGGAGGGGAGCTCTGCACTGGCCCTGGGACCCACTGAAGGACACGCTTCAGGAGCACTGTCCCTCTGGGGGTTGGACGCCAGAAGGGAAGCCAATACAGTTCCCTTTGAACTCACGCCTGCCGCCGGAAGAGGGCATTGGGAAGGAAACACATTGCTCTGGTTGTTTCTCTTGGGAAACATCCTGTAGGCAAGGCCTTGACTTGGCAGAGAGCGTGGTCTCAGAAAGCACTGGTCTGAGCTCCGTTTGTATGGCCTGCACTTCCTGAGGTAGGTGTTCTGCTCATCCTGTAAACGGTGTCCGCCCTCCGACACCAGGGTGAGTGCCTGCCTCTTCCTCTACCGCCTCTCTCAGACGTCCTTATGACCAGAAGGTGGGCTTGGAGGCGCAGGGGGATGTTGCAAGGTGATATCGAAAAGACCACCAAACACCAAATAGGAATGAGGCAAGATTTTATTCACGGCCGGGCCAAACCTGATCTCCTGATGTTAAGGAGAAAAGTGCAGAGAATGGCCCCGAACAAAGCGGGCGGTGAGCTTCTATGGACTTTAGCAAGGCAGAATGCATCATTATTCAGTTAACCAATCAGAGCTACACACCTAAGATATCGTGAGGCAGTGACTCCAGTGACTACGTGACTTTTTACATGTTGGCCTTGGCCTTGCCCTGGCCGGATCTTGGTGGAAGAAGCGGGGGAGCGTTTTGCAACAAGTTACCTATTTAGCAAGCGGCAAAGTTACAGAAGCAGGGAGAGGCGGTCAGCACCTTCTGATAAATGTAACAGGGAGCCACATCAGCTTTTATCTCAATGTTTCAGCAGTTAGTGAGAACAGTGAGTGGAGAGATGCATTCGCAAAGCAATTTACAGAGGCCAAAACGCCGGTTAATGATTTTCCATTTTACTCAGGGTTGTTAACCCACAACAGGGAAGATGGGGCAGGAGAGAAAGGAGTGTGTATAGACAACCTCTGTGCTTTCTGAGTTTGAAGAATCTTGGGCGGCTTCTGCTTGATCAAAAGTGTCCTCAGGGATTCTAAGCCTAGCGAGAGCCCGCCGTGCTGAGGATTTTAAGATGTTTGACGGAGTCACAGTGTTCCGTGCACCCTGACTTCGGCTTGGTGCAAGTCTGTGACGAAGGCACCTGAGCGCGTTGCGCTGTTTGACACGGGTGTGATGGCAAAGGGCGTTCAGCTAGTATGCTGATCCACACCAGCTCCACCGGCTAGAAGCAGTGCTACTACGTGGTGCATGGTTACTGCTCCAAGATCAATGTTGTGGGCCAGGGAAATGATATTCCCACTAGCATTTCGGGCAGCTTGCAAGTAGGGAACCTTTTAAGAGGCAAAGGAAGCTATGGGCCAACTGTTACAAAGTGACAGGCTGCCCAGGTGGTAACTGTCACTTTCAAGCACTCACAAACCTTTTACCCTGTTTGGGGACGTCTGGGTGACTCACAGGGCTGGAGCCTGGGAAAGAAGAACCGGAACACGATTTCTTCTTCATTTGCGCATCGATTTGTTCTCTCCTTCAACCAACAATTGTTGAGTCTTGTATTCGCTAGGAACCATTCTAGATACCATGAACACAAAGAGAAGACAATCTGGTCTCTTTTTTTACCCTGGGGCATCACTGTCTTGGTGGGGGTGGGGAGGTGGGGGAATGGAACCCTACATACATAATAGTGGTGACAAATTTAGAAGCTCACAAGTGTATGGAGTCCTCCATGTTTTCTTTCCTTTGACATTCATGACATGTCTGTGAGGTAGGTAGGAAAATACTGTGTTGGAGCCCATCAGGCAAAGACTACTGGGAACGCCCTTGGGGTGAGTAAAGTGGATTGTTTTTTGCCACAGCAAGGGAAAACTATGTATCCTGAGGGCCCGTAGGTATCTCCAAAGAGAGGAGTCAGGAAATAACATCTTCAGAACATCTTAGGAGCTCAAGTTAGTCATAGGGAGAGCTTGGCAGGAATAAACTAGTAAGTTGCTGGAACGATCCACAGCCTTGTACTTGGAATGCATGTGTCTGCCTGGAGTCACTGTAAGATCAGTGTGTCTGTGGTCTTCCCTTGGAATCCATGGGTCTGATCGGTGTTGAAAGAGTTGAAGTTTAGGAACCCTGTGTGAACATCGTGGGCTCAATTTGGTACGTTTGTCTGCTTTGTCTAATTGTAGTGCAGTCCGTTTTGACAAACTGGCTTCTTTTTCAATTCTCGGTACCCTCCCTCCACAGTCTCGCAGCCAGAGGGGTCCTCTTTCTCTTCATCAGTTGTTATAAATGTTATTTCAGTTTTACAAGTGAAGATACTAAGAAGCAGGACTTATCAAGGCCACATCCTCAGAAATCTACGCGGAGGCCCAGCCAAACCCCAATGGGGCACACAAATGGACTTTGGACCAGGCAGTCTGTTCTAACCATGGCTTCTGTCTTGTCTCTTGTGGCTTTTTCCCTTGTCTCCCCTACTGTCAGAGTGGAACCCATCTTGTGTAGTGGAGTAAATGAGAATGAGCTGTCCAGCTTCAAAACCTGGACCCACCTTTTCTTGGACAAGTGGGCTGAGGCAGTCTACCCATCTCTCTGTGTCATGGAATTTCCTTGACTTTATAATAGAA
Source organism: Suricata suricatta (assembly GCF_006229205.1). NCBI lineage: Eukaryota > Metazoa > Chordata > Mammalia > Carnivora > Herpestidae > Suricata > Suricata suricatta. The sequence continues at coordinate 166,117,004 of NC_043702.1, forward strand.
ATAATATTAGTATCTCCCTTGCAGGGCGAATGTGAAGATTAAATGAGATAATATGCCCAGTGCTTAGAGGAGAGACTGATGTGTAGAAATTGCCTGATTAAAAATTACAATGGTTCCCTCCTGTCCCTTCAACCCCTAGTCCAATGCCCTGCAAACTCACATCTGGGGTGGACAGCAGGACTCCCCAAATTTGAGCTTGAGATCTGGGAGTCAAGTGAAAACGCAGATTCTCATTCTGCAGGTCTGAGATGGGAGCCAAGACGCCGAGTTTCTTGGGGGCTCCTGGGTAATGTCTGCCAGGACACACTTCGAACAGGAAGTAGTTCTCAGTGTGTGGCCTCCAGCATCAACGTTTCCTGAAGTATTACTGAAATGCAAAGTCTTTTGAGCCCACCTTCCCCAGATGTCTGTGTCAAAGCCTCGGGGATCGGGCCAGCACACTAGGTTTGAAGATGGCCTCCCCATGATGCTGGTGCTCAGCCATGTTCGGGAGCCACTGGTGTAGGGGAGGAATAACTGACTGGAGTCAAAAGTCTTGGGCTACACCCAAACTTGCCTGTTCACAGCTGTGCAGCCTTGGGCAAGCTAACATCTCCTAGCCTAGCATGGAAGTCATTCATTCTTCCATATCCAGAACATGACTGTGACTGACCCAAGGTTAAACAGGGCTCCCAAGTGCATGTCGTCTCCTTTGCTTCTGGAAATAGGACAAAGTACACTTACCTTGCTCAGAAGGACCTTGCTGTTGTAAGGCCCTAATCAGATAATGTAAAAGCCTTTGAGAACTATCAGATAATACATAATTATGAAGTCCTCGAAATTCATGGTTAAATAATGAGTAAATGAAAGGGTGAAGTATCATGTATTCATAACTAATATACCTTTGGAAAGCCCAGACTGTTTCTCTACAAAAAGTCATTTGTAACTAGCCATGAATACAAATCTTCCGTACTGGCTGTAGCCTTTTTTCCATCAGGAGTGGAAATCTGCTCATGATTGCTTATGACGACGTAAGATGTTTTATTTTAGCACTATTTATAGATCAACAAGGAAAACAAAGATGCAGGTAAAATAGCCCATTCATTCCCAGGTGCAAGTAACTTGTATTATTAATATTTCCCCACCTTTTAAAATCCATTACATGGCTGGGAATGTGCTGAGACACCCAGGCTGACCAAGGCAGCCATTCTTACCTTGACATCTGGCTTTTCCAACACGCCTGGTATTTATATGTGGGGCTTTTTATCCGGCTCTATCAACACACTCACCAGCTGGTACTGTCTATAATTAGGCAAACCTACTCATGAATATGACTCAGTCACTCCCACCTCAATCAGGAAATATTAATTGAGAAGGATAAGGGGAGTTTTCTTAGCAAATCCCTCCAAATTCAATAACTATAACTGAATGCCTGGTAGGTCCCAACACAGAGCTAGTAACCAACACTTCCTGTACACCCTCCTCTTGCCACAACTCTAAGTGTGCAAACCCCAAATATTTGTTCCACGCCAAACCCACACCTCTCACACTTGAGGATAATTTTCAAATTTAACCATTCCATGTAACCTTCACTACCCACCCCAGATCAAATCATCCCAGCAGCAGCAGAGTATTTGTGCTGGAAATGACCTTGAACTGATCAACAGGACACCTGCTACTGGCCAGCTCCATGACTTGCCCCGTGAGAGGGCCTTTCACCTTCAAAGCCTCATTTCCATTTCCTGCAAAGTGTGAATTCTGTTCAAAAAAATTTTTTTTTAATGTTTATTTATTTTTGAGAGAAAAAGAGACAGAGCATGAGCAGGGGAGGGGTACAGGGAGAGGGAGACACAGAATCTGAAGCAGACTCCAAGCTGTCAGTGCAGAGCCAGATGCGTGGCTTGAACTCACAAACTGTGACATCATGACCGAGCCGAAGTTGGATGTTCAACAGACTGAGCCACCCAGGCGCCCCTGCAAAGTGTGAATTTTGAGATGATCTTATAACTTCTCCTGCCTTTCTGACATTCTGTGTGGTGTCACATGCATGCCTTGGGTGAACGTGGCCATGCGCTGCTCCTTTGTCACCGTTCCCTGTATTTACTTACCCCTTCTCTTTTGTCTGTCACTTATGCCACATGCAAATATCTTAAGGGAGGTGCTAAGGCCATGTTGCTTTTGAAATATCATCCATAGGACACAGCCTCAGGGAGCTCTCACTTCTTATAGCTGGCCCCTGACAAACTCAAAAAATCAACATTTGCTCCTGCGAAGCATCTTTATGGCCGGCCTCACTAGTCTAAGGGCTCTGTGCTAGAGAGCCATCCTAAAGCAAGATAGACTCTGAATTGTCCTGCCACTGTTCTCAGGGAAAGGCTACAGAGTCACAGACAGACCCGTCCTCCAGTGGAAATATGATGGGAGAGAAAGCAGCACTGAGCTCCCTCTCACTCTTCAGCCACAGAGCTCGCTGCTGGTGAGATCACTCACATCCAAACTAGGGCCCGTACGTGCAGTCACAGCATGTCTGTCTGTCTGTCTGTCTGTTGCAGAAGTTCCCACGCAGCCTCCTTCTCCTCAGAAGGAAACCAACACCCTGAGACGTGAACTGAGAAGTCCTAGCTCATCTGTCTGGTGAGGGACATGGTATTTAGTATCTGCCCATCCCTCTTTCCCCTTCGCAGCACTCTGAGCGTTTGAATTCCAAGTACAGAGAGAAAATGCAGAAGTATCGGACATGGCAGGCAGGAACGGCTGCTTGAAGAGCTTTCCTCCAAGATCTCTGTCAGGAAGCTAATGCATCATGTCACAAGGTTGACAGTGTAGAGACATTATCAGATGCAAACAGTGAACTTGGATGGGGACAAGGGCCATGGAGAACACCTGGGGAAAACTGCCCAAATATAATGTGCTGCAGAAATATTATACTCAGTAAGATATCCTGACTTGTTACGGGCGCATACAGCAGAGATATATTATAGTCTTAGCGGTCTAGAAACTGAACATGAGTCAGCAGCATGGCGATATTGTTTAATAAAGCAAGAGGAACTCGGAAGCGGACAGAGGCATAGAACATTATAGTCAGCACATTTGAGCGTTCTCGCTTTTTTGTTTTTTTATTCTCTAATTGCATCTTGTGTCTAAGTCTTGTTCCCCCAATGAGATTAAAGGCTCCCGAAGGGCAGAGGCTAGGCTTGACTTTTCCCTTGTATATTTTTACCCCTAGCAAGAAAATATATGGAGAGGGTGGTGGGGGGGGAGGGAGAGAATTGGAAATCTTAGGACTGTGCTGATGATCGTTCTGGGATTCTATAATTCCAGAAGGAATTTGCTTATAAGACACAGATGTGGAAAAATGGAGTGTGAAACCAGTATTAAAAGTTTGTTTAGGGGCGCCTGGGTGGCTTAGTTGGTTAAGCATCTGATTTTGGCTTGAACTCGAGCCCTGCTTTGGGTGAGCCCTTCTTCTTCCCCCCCCACTCTGCTCCTTGTGGGATTCTCTCTCTCTCTCTCTCTCTCTCTCTGCCTTTGCTCCCTTGCTCCCTCTCCCTCTCAATAAAGAAAATAAATAAAAGCTTGTTTAACATACGCTTGCAAAGGAGGTGCCGGAAGGGACAGACAGAGGCGGTAGCGGCTGTTGCTGCCTGAGAGCCTGTGAAGCTGCAGGCCTCGAACCGCCAGGATCTCTGACCCTGCAAGGATCCTGCAGGCAGGTTTCATCACCCCATCTCACAGTTAAGAAAACCAAGGCTCTGGGAACTTAGCCCTCCCCCGATCATAAAACCACCAAAGGACTGGGCTGGAATTAGAACCCACAGCTGCCTGGCTCTGAATTCCGAGGTCTTCCCACAAACCTGCATGTCATCCAGAGAGTGGAGAACATGGGTGTCCTGGGTCTGCTGGGACCAAGGAACATGCCCCACACAGCAAGAGGACCTTAGGCCACATGGGGGTGACAGCCTTCTGGCTGGGCCAGTGTCACGGAGAGCGCCAGGGGCTCGGCCTCACAGCTGCGGAGGCTGGATGTGAGCACATGGGCATCTGGTGCGCCTTCGCCGGAAGGCCGAGAGCCAGAGGAAAGTGACTTGGAGAGGTCCAAGCTTCTTGTCTGTTTGTGACCCTTCTGTGTCATTTCGCTGACTCATCCTGCCGTTCTCCGTGAAGGAGCCCAATCACTGTCCTTCTTTTCCTAATGAAAGAAGAGCTCTTACAACACGCTTCCCCTCCGTAAGTTGCAGAGAGAAACAAGCCAGAAGAGATCCCCATAACAGCAAGAAGAATGGAAAGAAAACCAACAAAGTGCTTAGCAACGGGTCTTGTGTTCTTGTTACTTCCCCCACCATTCGCTGAATTGTCCAGCGTTTTCAAAATAAAAATGCTCTTCTTTCATAGCCAGACAAACTATTACACACATTTAAAGTAAAAGTGGAAAAGTAATACACAAATGTAGAAATAAAGAAAATACCCACAAGAGGTTTCTAGGAAACCACAGAAAATTCTTATTTCTGTTCAATTACCCCTGTTTCTAGTGCTCCCCACTGGTGAATAATCATCCCCGTCATTTGGTTCCAGGCTTGTGGTTGGAAACATCTTTCTCTCCTGCCATAAATTAAAACCAACGAGCAAACATAAAGAATTTTTGTTTTAAATGTCAACAAAGTGCACAAGAGGTAAAGTTGATTAACACAGCAGACCTTGGAATACAGAAACAGGGAAGTGCACAAGAGGAGATTACAGCGATAGTGCGTTGGGCAAAGGTGGTCCTCTCCTCCCCAGAAACTGAGCCAGGCGGGCGAGACCCCGTGCACCCAGGAGACCAGTCTAAGATTCCATTTTGCTGTGGTGACGGGAACTCCCGGGGCAGAGGCATCGCACCTCTACACTGTCAACATAAAGCCGAGAACAATTCTCCAGCAACAAGAGTTTAGAGTCCCTTCATGCTTCTCATTCCTCAGTTATTTGACTCTCTGAAGGGTCTTTTCAAATGGAACTGAGCTCTCACTCAACCCCCAAATCCTGGAAGATGTCTTAGAGAAATTTTGTTTTCTTTTTTGCTTAAAGTTTATTCATTTTGAGAGAGAGAGAGAGAGGGAGAGAGAGCACAAGGGTGGGGGGAGGTGCAGAGAGAGAAGCGGGGAGAGAGAATCCCAAGCAGGCTCTACACTGTCAGCACAGAGCCCGATGCAGGGCTCAATCTCACAAACTGTGAGATCATGACCTGAGCTGAAATTGAGTCAGATGCTTAACCTAGTGAGCCACCCAAGCATCTCTAGAGAAATTTAGTAGATACTCTTCACCAAGAGATCTGAGGGAAGGAGGATGGAAGGTTCTCTGAGAGGGAAGGGTCATAAGCCATGAAATCATGAAGCATTGTCACTGAACAGAAGCTTAGAGCAGAACCTCTAATTCATACTCCTAGGAATCACCTGGGCACCTAAGAGTGCAGATTCTGATGCTGTAGGTCTGAGATGAGACAGAGATTCTGTGCTTCTTTCTTCTCCTTCTTCTTTAATTTAAATTTTAGTTAGTTAACATCAAGTGCAATATTGGTTTCAGGAGTAGAATTCCATGATCCATCACTTACAGACACAACACCCAGTGCTCATCACAAGTATGCTCCTTAGCACCCATCCCCCATCTAGCCCATCCCCCACCCGCCTCCCTCCATGAAACCACACTTTATTCTCTATCATTAAGTTTCCTGTGGCTTGTTTCCCTCTCTTCTCTCTCCTCCACTCCACTGCCACTTTCCCATATGTCCATCTGTTTTGTTTCTTAAATTTCACATATAAGTGAACCCATATGGCATTTGTCTTTCTCTGATTGACTTATTTTGCTTAGCATAATACATTCTAACTTCATCTGTGTCATTACAAGTGGCAAGATTTCATTCTTTATGGTGGCTGAATAATATTTCATTGTATATGTATATATCACATCATCTTTATGCATTCATCAGTCCATGGCCATTTGGGCTCTCTCCACAGTTTGACTATTGTTGATAATGCTGCTATAAACATTGGGGTGCGTGTACCCCTTCAGAGATTCTGTGTTTCTATCAAGCCTTTGGAAGGGGTGGAAGATGCTGGTCTGAGGACTACATTTTGGTCAGCAACGAACTGGCGATCATCTAGTCCTCAGATGCTAAGTACATTTCTTCTTGAGTATCCATCTTTGATTAAGATTTTGATTGATTGTGGAGGTAGAGCAGGTTTTGAGAAAGATTGTAAAGAATGTGAAGCAGCTTCAAGACTCAGAGACAAAGCTCTATAATCAGTTAGTGATATGAGGAATGAGGGACAAAGGGCCAGTTTCATGATCCTCGAACTATTTCTGTTCCTCATTCCTAGAATAGTTGACACAGACATTTTCCTGCAATATAGATGGCTCACCCAGATATTTTCTGGACCACTAGCTTAAGGTAGCTGCAGTGTTATGAAAAGGGAACTCATCTTGGAGCCAGAAGTCCTAGATATGACTTGTAGTTAATCTTTCTGAAATGCTCTGGGCCTCAGTTTCCTTTTCTGTAAAGTAAGGATAATAAATCCTCCTGGGCAGGGTGTTAGGGAGCTTCAACTTCATTAGAGACTGTGTAAGCTCCATGAAACGACACAAGTAAAAGTTACTGTCTTATATCCTGTCATATGTTGAGTGGTGGGTCAGCGGTCCTGGTAGCACCAGAGGACAGGAGGAAACTATGGGGTATAATATGGTTTTGACAGTCTGGTCTGAGAGACAGGGCATGTACAGGCAAAAGGATGGTGCTGTGTTAATAGAATATGGCGTGGGGACACCTGGATGACTCAGTTAAGTGTCTGGCTTTTGATACCAGCTCAGGTCATGATCTCATAGTTTGTGGGTTGGAGCCTTGCATCGGGTTCTGTGCTGACCATGGGGAGTCTGCTTGGGATTCGCTGTCTCCCTCTCTCTATGCCCCTACCCTGCATGCTCTCTCTCTCTCTCAAAATAAATACATAAACCAAAAAAAAAAAAAAAAAAAGAGGGGCGCCTGGGTGGCTCAGTTGGTTAAGCTTCCAGCTTTGGCTCAGGTCATGATCTCAAGGTTCGTGGGTTCGAGCCCCGCATGGGGTTCTGTGCTGACAGCTAGCTCAGAGCCTGGAGCCTGCTTTGGATTCTGTGTCTCTCTCTCTGTCTGACCCTCCCCTGTTCACGCTGCCTCTCTCTGTCTCTCAAAAATAAATAAAAATCATTAAAAAATTTAAAAAATATATGGTGTGAATAGGTATTTGGTTGTTAAAGAGATTCCAACTGCTAGTTGAAGTTGGGTGGAAATAAGCCAGACACATTGCAGGAAGTTCATGTGGATGTAGGACGTGAAAGAAAGGAGGGCCACAGGTTGACAGAAAGCTTGAACAAATTGCTTACAGAAATTTAAGTCATCCTTTTTCATAGCTACAAAATGGAGATTAAAATAAAACCTCACAGGGCTTTTGTGAGGATTAAATGAGATAATGTCTTTACAAAGTTTAGCTCAGTGTCTTACACAAAGTAAGTACTACTTGATTTTTTTTAACTATTACTGTTTTTTTATTAAAAATTTTAAAACATTTTTATTCATTTTTTGAGAGGCAGAGAGAAACAGAACACGAGTAGGGGAGGGACAGAGAAAGAATCTGAAGCCAGCTCCAGGCTCTGAGTTTTCAGCACAGAGCCTGACTCGGGGCTTGAACCCACAAACCACGAGATCATAACCTGAGCTGAAGTCAGATGTTCAACCAACTGAGCCACCCCGGTTCCCCTAACCCTTACTATTTAAAAAAAATTATTTAAATGGATAATATAAACTCATGATCCAAAAAACCACACCAATGTAATAAAGTATATTCAGGCAAGGGCTGCTCTCATTTCTCTGCTCTTCCGGCAGCTTCTCCCTGTCCCCATCCTTGGCTGTTCTAAGTGACTTATGTGTTTTCTGAGTGTGTCTTTATGCAGATACAAGTCAATACAAATATACCTTCTTATTGCCCTCTTTCCTATACAAAATGAAGTGTATGATACACACTATTCTACACTTGAGGATTTCATTTTCTTCTTTGCATATAAGTAGTTAGAGAAACTTTCCTGTTTTATTATCCTTCAAGCTGAAGAGCATTTTACTGTGCAGCTTTGTCATAGTTTGTTTATCCAGTGCTCCAGTTATGAACACTCAGATTTCTTCTTCTTATAAACATGCTGCAACAAGTCACTCTTGAATACCCATCGTTTTGTCTGCACGCACTTAACTGTATAGGTCCAATTCCCAGACGTGGAGGAATGTATTCATAATTTTGATAAATATTAGCAAATTTCCATTCATGGAATGGGAGTTTGTGCCATTTGACACCCCCATCCGTATTGTGAGCGGAGTGTGCAGTCAGAATCTGAACATTGATTCGACAGTCACCACTCACTCTGCTCAATTCTTTGGGTTGCTTTATTTTTAGCTTTTTAAATATTTATTCATATTTGAGAGAGAGAAAGAGAGAGCAAGCACCAGCGAGGGAGGGGCAGAGAGAGGGAGAAAGAGGGAATCCCAAGCAGCCTCTGCAGTGACAGTGCAGAGCCTCAGCAGGGCTTGAACTCACAAACTGTTGAGATCATGATCTGAGCTGAAACCAAGAGTGGGGCACTTAACCCACTGAGCCACCCAGGCGCCCCTCCATATGAACTTCAGAATCAACTTGCCCAATTCAGGAGGAGGAGAAGGAGGGAGGTATTTGTTGCTGCTTTTATTTGGATTAAATTAAACTTAGAAAAGGAGGAGAGCCGACCTCCTCAGGACGCTCAGGCCTCCCAGGCACGAGCACGGGGCACCTTTCGGGTTGCTGAGCTCCACTTCCGTGTTGTGGCATCGCTGAGCACATATCACCGAGTGACTGACAGGCTCACAGGAGAGAGACAAAGGCTAACAAGCAAACACATTAACCCGTTCCAAAGCCAAGGGGCCATAACTGAGTTCTGGCAAAGTGGTAAGAGGTGGGATGAAGTCGGGAAGGAAAATGTGGGAGACCGGTGCCATTTTATTAATAATTAGTGCTTCCTATTGGTTATCTCATTGAATCCTCTTCTCGCAGATCAGAACAATATAAGAATGAGACCTGTCCCCTAGGATTATTAATCAAGAGATAACGCATGCGAAGCGCCTCGTGGTGTGAGCTGCAGAGGAGGAACTTCACAAATGTTAGAAATTATGATTCCGTGGGGCCGAAGGAGGAGGGGGACAGACCGAGGCTCCTGCGTCGGAATCATCCGCTGGTGCTCTCACAGATTCGTAATTCAAACACGGACCAGCCAGTTTCTAAAGCCTTCACGGTACCATTCTGCCTCCAGGAGGGTCGGTTTAATTCAGTGTAAGAGTGTTTATTAGGCATCTGCTGCTTAACCAGCTGAGCCACTCAGGCGCCCCTTACTACGCATCTGCTGAAAACAACGTCCATATTATGTTCCATTCTAGAAGTCACACTGGTGAAGGCTCACTCATCTTTATTTATTTATGTATTTATTTATTTTGAGGGATGGAGAGAGAGATTGTGAGCAGGGGAGGGACAGAGAGAGAGGGAATCCAAAGCAGGCTTCCTGCTGTCAGGACAGAGCCCCACTTGGGGCTCGAACTCACCAACTGTGAGATTATGACCTGAGCCAAAATCAGGAGTTGGATGCTTGACCAGCTGAGTCACCCAAATAGCTCATTTATTTAAAATGATTCATTTAAAAATATGGGCACCTGGGTGGCTCAGTCGGTTAAGGATCTGACTCTAGCTCAGGCCATGATCTCACAGTTGGTGAGTTTGAGCCCCATGTCAGGCGAGCTGGAGTCCTGCTTCGGGTGAACACGAGCTTGATTCGATAAACATGAACCTCACTTCGGGTGAGTCCCACTTCTCTCTCTCTCTCTCTTTCTTTCATGGGATTCTCTCCCTTTCTCTCTCTTTTTTGCTCCCTTATGCCCTCTCTCTCTCAAGAAAAAAAGTAGAAGCTAGTTCAACCTATCTCACATAGAAAATGTGGAAGTATTTATCAACTAGTGTAACCAGTTTTGGAAAGGGCTAGAATAAGATTGGCCTCAAGGATAGCGGATTCATAGGTTTGCATACTGTGAGGTTGGTTTCTTTCTTCTCTCTCTCTCTCTCTCTCTCCCCTTCCTCTCTCTGTCTCTTCCCTCTTGCTCTGGTTTCGTTCTCCTGCCTGACCCTTCTCTCATCTCTGCTTCTCTGTGCTTTATGCTTTCAGACTGGCGGCCCCGGAACTCCAGGCTCACATCACTGCTTCAGACCTACATGCTCACACGAAGCTCTTGAGCCCAGCGCCAGGCAGAGAATGCTCCAAAAAAAGTCTGATTGCCCAGGCTTGGGCCACCTTCTTATGGCCACGGCCAGAGGGCTGGCTGGCTGATTGGAAGCCTCTACTCAAAACTCATGGTTGCGGCGGAGGAAGGGCGGTTGCCGACTTGAGACTCTCTTGGGAAGCTGCTCCTGAGAATATGGGAGCTTTGGGACACACAGAACATCAAAACGACAATGTCGAAAGTAAATCATAGGACAGCCAGCCAGCTGGGCTATCATGCAGCCCTTTTTGGAGTACGTTTCAACGTGAATGTGATGTAATAAGGTGGGAAAATGTGTATGCCATGCGGACAGATGAGAAAGACCAGAAGAGCGCATCGGATGAGCACGGCTCTGTCAAAGCTAAAAACCACAATCTGCGCAAGGAGGAAAGACTGAATAAATAAATGACGGCACTCACTGTGGACACTACTTGTTTCTGCGTAGTGCGACAATTAGTGGTTTTTCTCCCACCTACTTTCTTTGTTTTGTTGTTGTTTTCTGCTGTGGTAGCAGTTTATATTTAGCCCCCAATGTGTCTTTCTTGTTAAATTGTCCATTTCATGCTTATCAAAGTGGTGTCCCTGACCCCCCACCCGCACCCACCAACTACCCTGTGAGCCCCACTGTACAGACATGTCACTTGGAACTCATACTATTTCTTCTAAATAGTGTTTTTTATTTATTTTTTTTAAATGTTTTTTATTTATTTTTGAGAGACAGAGAGAGAGAGCGCCAGCAAGGGAGGGTCAGAAAGAGAGGGAGATACAGAATCTGAAGCAGGCTCTAGGCTCTGAGCTGTCAGCACAGAGCCCGACGCGGGGCTCGAACCCACGAACGGTGAGATCATGACCTGAGCCTAAGCGGGACGCTTAACCAACTGAGCCACCCAGGTGCCCCAATAATGTTTTTTTAAAAACAATAATATGCTTATATTTCTATGTCTTGGTTTATGTAGTTTAGGTAGCATCTCTTCATTTCCTCTCCTAGTATTGGAAGACTTAACTCTTTAAAGTCCTCCAAACATTCATAGGTAATGTCCTTTTCCTCATTGCCCCTAAAATATGATATGAAAATGATGATCTAAGTAACTGGAGGGAGGTTATGTTATTTGCAGGATGTGAGGGCAGTTTCCCCGGAGGCCAATCGTCACCCTTCTTCTTGTTTCACTCACTTCCTTGCTGTAAAATATCTTCAGGTAGGGTCTTAAAGGATCCATGGGGTTAAGTGTTTAGTCTTTATATGTCTAAAAATGTCTTCTACCCTCATCTTTGATGACTAGTTTGGGCAGATAAAGAATTGTAAGCAGAAAATTGTTGAAGGGATTGTCTGGAATCCAGCATTACAATGGAGAAATCTAGTGTCACACTTGACTTTGGGAACCTATTTTCCCTCTCTTTAGATGCTTCTCTTTATGTCTAATGCTCTAAAATTTCAAAAATTCAAAAATTATATGTCTTCCCCCCCCATTTATTATGTCAGCACTTAATAAGCCCATTCAAACTGGAGAGACACTTGCCCTTCAAGTCTGAGAAATTTCTGTATTTGTTGGGTCAGATACTTTCCTTCCATTTATTTCTGTTCTCTCCTCTGGAAATCTTATGAGAATAAGAAACATTCTAGGTCAATCCTGTAAGTTTACTATTTTCCCTGCTATTGCTCGTTTCTTTCATGCTTTATAAAACCTTCTGGAAGATTTCCAAGGGCCCTTCTACTGCTTTACATTTTGTAATTGCAATATTCCTAATTTCTAGAAGCTCTTCCTGCTTTTCTGTTCTTTTATCATAGCATCCTGTATTCGGCTTGCGATCACAGTATCTTATCTTTAGGAAAATATTCTGTGGTTTTGTTTGTTGAAATCTGTCTGTTCCCTGGAGAACTATTTCTTTTCTCCAGGAAGGTTCTTTTTTCTGGTTTGTTTCTTTGCTGTTTCCTGTCCCTCTTTTATGTTTAAAGCATTCCTCAAGTATCTGATGATCATTTATTTTATGTTCATGTTTAATTGGGGTAGAGGGGACTGTCAACTGAGCTTCTGAATAAGGTGATCAAGGGGTGAGGGAAGCTTTTCACTGGGAGACTGCGCAGATGTCAGTATGTGGAAAACTTTTCTCCTGAGAAGAATTCCTCAATTTCCTGCCTAGGAACAGTGAGCAGAGGAGAAGTAGGCAGGGCTCAGCTTGTTCTGGGGAGAAGAGGAAGTTGTGCTCAGTATCCCATAGTTCCATATTTCATACACAGACTCACTCTTTCCTTTTTTAGTGCCCCCTGCCCCGCTTTATGATCTCCACTTCCTGGGGGGAGGGGCAGATTGCGTGGAGATGTGTAGTCAGCTGGCTGGACAGGGTGATAAGGGAGCTTGGCGGGAGGTCTATCATCTCTGCAAAACACCTCTCAGTCATTCGTCTTCTCTCAAGCACTCCGAAAGCTTAGCCTTTATTGTGGTCAGTGTCTCTGGGGGTATCTGTTAGGCGAAGGGGTCTCCCTTTCCTCAGACTTCTCTCTGCAGGTGCCGGAGTGTGACTTCTCTCTTGCGCTTGGTCGGTGAATTCTCCTCCATCTGCTCTCCGTGAAAACTTGTTGATTTCTTCTCTTTTGGTCCTTCCAGGTTAATGTCTTTAAAAAAATCACCTGATGTCACTTTGGTGGACTTTCTGGAAAGGATAAAACAAGTTCAGTCAACTTATCTGATTAATTGGAACTGTTGCTTTTTCTACCTTTGTTTTAAATGAGCATATACTGTGTTTATAATAGAGAAAATACACTTTAATTATTTTAAGTGGATAATTTAAAATCAATGAGGGAAAAGAAAGACCCAAAACCAGATAGAAAATGGACAAAAGAAGTGAAATAAGGTTTACATATAAAGTTTACAAGTGGTCCTCAAACTTAAAAAGACGTCCAATTTGACTCAAAACAGATGCAATTAAAATTACATCTAGATACCATTCTTCCCACCATTTTCTCACCAGAATCACCTCGCCCATGTGTAAGAGGATATCAACCATTGACAGGGATACGGATTAGCTGGAACCCTCACACACTGCTAGTAGGAATGTAAAATTTATAAAATCTTGTAAAATGCTTTGGCGGTCTCTTAAAAATGTTAAACACAAATTTACCACGGGACCCAGTAATCCTACTCACAGGAATCTACCCAAGAGAAATAAAAATACATGTCTATGCAACAACTTGCATTGTTCATAATAGCTGAAAAGAGGGAACAAACCAAACGTCCATCAACTGGTGAATGGATAAACCAGACGCAATATGTCCACACAGTGGAATATTCTTTGACAATAGAAAGGACCAAAGTACTGATAAAGGCTAGAGTATGGATCACCTCAAAAGCGTTATGCTAAGTGAAACAATCCAGACACGACAAACCACATTATTATATGATTCTATTTATATGACATTTCCGAAAAAGTCAAGTATATAGAGATAAAAAGTAGGTTAATATCTGGCCATGGCTGGGAGAGGGACGGAAAGGGGGTGCACAGAGACTAGCTCCCTTTTGGGGTGATGGAAATGTAGTAAACTGGGATTGGGGCAAGAACTGCACAGCACTGAAAATTTACTTAAAATCATTGAATTGTGCATACAACGCAGGTGAATTTTATGTATGTAAATTAGCTCTCCATAAAGCTGTGAAGGGAAGAAAGGAAGGAAAGAAGGGAGGCAAGGAAGAAGATAAAAGCTTCTGGATTTAGCCCTGTAAAAAGCCAAGAACCCAACCATAAAAGTCGCTAGAGTTTCTGACTTGAGAAGCAACAAAGAACTACATAGGAAAAAAAAAAAAAGTGTGAAATATGCAAACTCCAAGGTTTCAGACAGGAGAGAGGGGCTTGGGTGTTTTTTTCTCATTTTGGTCCCCAGGGAATGGATTTTTTTAACTAAAATATAATACAAAACCATGTTTGGCTAAATCATAGGAACACAGTAGAATATGCATTATTCGGATCAAACCAGCCCCAGTGCGAGTCAGATAACAAACCTTGGGGATCATCACACTGCCAAATAAAAGAGATGAATGGTATGAGGAGTGTCCTTTTCATTCATTTTGCAAGAGATCCCGCACTAACTCCCAGGGAGCTAAGTGAAATTTTAGACCTGATTATTGCAATCTACACATGCTGAAGGTTCCGTGTAATCAGAGCTGATTTGACTTTGCCCCCCTCTTTTAGGGGGAAAGTGAGAAGCCAACTTTGCCCTGAAATATCATAACTGAAAAAAAATGCGGGACGTTACTGAGCAATCGAAGGGACAGAAACTCCCCTTGTGAGGATGGGCCCTGCAGGGAATCTGATGGACGGGTTAGCGCAGCGACTGCCCTCTGACGCTCCTCTCTGCACAGCCAAAAGGAAGCACCCTGCCCGCAAATGCCCCCCGGTTTGGTGAGTAGCCACACCGATGACAGATTCTCTCCAGGACCCTGGCTAGGAATGACCTTGCCGTCCAGTTTTCTTGTGCCATTGAGATGAAAATTTTTTCTTTAGCTTCTCGAATCCACCGAATGGCGTCACTGGTTAAGACCGTGGCCTCTAGCGTCTGATGACTGGATTCTCATTGGCTGCCTGACATCAAGGACACTTCTGACCTTCCAGGTTTTTCACACAGAGCAGGTGGATGGAAACAATCGTGACTCCTCATGGGTGGGGGACGGGTTATGGAGGTTAAATGAGCAAATACAGGCAAAGTGTGTAGACAAGCATCTGGTACCTAGCAGGAATTCAGTAATACAGGTGAGGATTTCTCAAAGTAAAACATTAGTGGCTAAGATTTATCACTCACTACAATGCGACAGGCACTGTGCTGGGCACACCATGGCCATTTAAAAATCTTCATGACTCAGGCACATGGGTGGCTCAGTCAGTTAAGCATCTGACTTTGGCTCAAGTCATGATCTCACAGTTCATGGGCTCAAGCTCCACATCAGGCACTGTACTGACAGCTCAGAGCCTGGAGCCTGCTTCCGAGTCTGTGTCTCC
This sequence comes from Suricata suricatta, assembly GCF_006229205.1. Lineage (NCBI taxonomy): Eukaryota > Metazoa > Chordata > Mammalia > Carnivora > Herpestidae > Suricata > Suricata suricatta. The sequence goes on from NC_043702.1 coordinate 166,132,293, forward strand.
TTCTCTCGCTCTCTCTGCCCCTCCCCTGCTTGCACTCTGTCTCTCTTTCTTTCTTTGTCAAAAATAAATAAACCTTAAAAAAACTGTTTTTAAATAAATAAAAATAAAAATCTTCATGACAACTTGCCGAGGTGTTTTCTCATTTTCTGACGAGAAGACTGGGGATCAAGGTATTTAAGTGATTCACCATAGCTCACGCCCTGAGTTCTGATAAGCAATTTCACCCTAGGTCTGTTTTACACCGAGTGCTAGCGTACCTCTTCCAGATAAAATTAAACATGAAATGATTAGCACCTCAACGAGCAGCTGCCCCTGACCTCCCAGAACTCTAGTGTGAGAATTTAATCCAGTAATGTGAGATATTTTGTGGAGGTCCTTTGATGAATAAAGCACCGGAGAAAAACGATGATGAAGGGATACGGACTCGTGACCTCAATTCGGAGTATCTCAGGGGCTTGCAGGAAGGAGACGTGTAAACATATCATGTTTGGGTGAGGCAGAATGGAAAAATGTGCTACAGAGAAGCCCAGGAAAGGGCCGTGGGAGCACACAGGAGGAAGCAATTAATTCTGGCAGCGAGATAAGGGGAGACCTCAGGGAGAGGGTGCAAATGAGCTGTGGCTGGAAGTTTGCACGGATTCTGATTCGTGGAGGAAATAACAGGCATTCTGGGCCTAACAAAGGTGAGGACTGAGCATCCAGCGTGTTCGGGGCACCAAGCAGGGAGTCAGCAAGGGAGACTGCAGGATACATGGACGGATGGGATAGAAAATGAGGCCAGAAACCCAGCAGTGGTTAGGATAGCGCATGAGGCCCCTGATTGCCTGTTTAAAAGATTAAACTTTATTAAGAGGTCAACAGGGAGCCACTGAAAGTTTTATGAAGACAACTCTCGCTGCCTCTCCGAAGGTGGGCTGGTAAGGCAGATTGATGGAGGCAGGAGAAATACAGGCGGAGGAGAAAGGCTGGAAGAAAACAGCCCACCTCATGTTTCCAGGCAGCTCTGTTCCGAACCATCCCCGACACGAACATTTGTGTGCACGGTCCTTCCCTGATTTTCTTAGCAGCAGGTGCTGGGGAGCAAGCGGAGATGGGCGCAGGGACCTCTGTCCCTTTTATCTTTTTTAAATGTTTATTTATTTATTTTGGGAGGGAGAGACAGAAAGTGAGCAGGGAAGGGGCAGAGGGAAAGAGGGGGAGAGAGAATCCCAAACAGGCTTCACGTTGCCAGCATAGAACCCCACGTGAGGCTCAAACTCACCAACCGTGAGATCCTGACCTGAGCTGAAACCCAGAGTCGGATGTTTAACTGACTGAGCCCCCCAGGTGCCTCATCTCTGTCCCTTCTAAAAGGCTGCAGGGCAGGGATTTTCTTGCTGTTTTGCAGGGTGCTGTGGCCCAAAAGGGAAGGCCGGGGGAGGGGGGGAGAGGCTCTGCGAATCCTGCCCCTTCAACCAGCACAGCAGCCGCTAATATCAATGTCTTCTCTCCAGCCCTGTGTCCTTCCCCACCTACCCGTGTCGGGCACACAGTAGGTGCTCATTTATGAGAGGAGTGAATGGATGGGGGGAATTACTTTCAAGATTTTATTTGGAAACAAAGACTCCATGGAAAGAGGAAGAAGAAGAAGAAGAAGAAGAAGAAGAAGAAGAAGAAGAAGAAGAAGAAGAAGAAGAAGGAGAGAAGGAGAAGGTTTGAAATGCCTCTTCTGGAGGAACATATCTGCTAACTTTCCAGCGATCCCATAACAGTTTTTAACAAACCTGAGAGGAAGTCTTTTCTCGTATCTGACCTACGCGTTTTATTCCAGAGCCTAAGCCCTTTTTCTCTCCCCTGGTCTTGGTAAGGATGAAGGAGACATCATCACAAGAACCATTTGCTTAGCAAAGGCAAATTATAAACCTGTTTCTTGTTGCCTTTATCAGATGACTCAGCAGAACATGCATTGTATTCCTCGCACATAATTGTTTTCTCCAGGAGGAGATGGGAGGAGGGGGGTGCGGTTGGCGGGTCCCCAGGAGACCAGCCCAATTAAGAAATCAAGGTGACGCACATTGCATTGGAAACAGTGCTGCCTGAGTGGCTGGCTCCACCTGCAGCCCAGATCAATCTGTTTCCCCCATCTGACCTTGAGTAATTTACTTCACTTTTCTAAACCTCTGTTTCCTCTACTATTTAATGAGAATGTTAAATAATGCCTCCTTTGTAGGACTGTCTTGTAGAGTAAAGCTAAGGAATGCATAGCACACAGAGGTGCTTAATAAATGGTAGCCATTATTCTAATGAGCAATGACGAAAATACACTTAACCGACTGAGCTGCCCAAGTGCCCCCCGTGGTTCCACTCTTTACCCCTCTGTGTGCCCACTGCACTTGTCAGTGCCTCCTTGGCCAGACTCGAGGCTAGCATAAACCTGAAAACACTTGCAGGCTAAGGCTTCCCGTCTCAGGTTAGGAGGAGGACCTGCTCAGACTGGCCACAGACCAGCCCCCTGGTCCTAGGAAGATGACACATGACAGGGCGAAGTTGGCTCAACGGATCCCTACCGTGAATTAGACCAACCAAATCTGACATAGTCAGCCAGCCAAGTGCAGCTGAGGTCAGCCAACATGCAGATCAATGAGAATAAATGACTGTTGTCCTGGAAATTTGAGGGCAATTAGTTACACACCATGTTTGTGGCAATAGCTAATGTATGGGTACTACCATTCACTTAAGAGAAATTCTGCTTTGCAGAAAAGTATCTGAAATGCATTCAAATTAAAGCTTGAAACATGTCTGCTAAAGCTTAAAAAATAACCCCACATAATAGCCACACATTTAAACTGGGAAAAGTGAGGGTGCCTGGGTGACTCCATCCCTTAAGTAACCAACTCCTGATTTTGGCTCAGGTCAGGATCTTATGGTTCATGAGTTTGAACCTCATGTCAGTCCCACTATCAGTGCAGAGCCTGCTTGGGATTTTTGTCTTTCTCCTCTCTGCCCCTCCCCTGCTTGTACGCATGCTCTTTCTCAAAATAAAGAAATAAACTAAAAAGAACCTGTGAAAAATGGCTTTAGTTAGAGCAGTGACTGTGTGTGTGTGTGTGTGTGTGTGTGTGTGTGTGTGTGAAGGATGCAGTGTGGGAGGGGGGCGGGGGGGATGCAGCATAGAACCCTCTCCTCCAAGGGAATCTTCCCTAGAATCCCAATGTAAAAAACAGAACCTAAAGAAGCCTAAAATTTGTGTGGCAATGTCTTCCCTAGATCCCTAAGGCACATTTTCCAAACAGAGCAGTGAGGACAGTTATAAAAGTATAATCCTAAGTGAGATTTTTATTTTAATTTTTAATGGTAGAAGAGTCATCAAGTCTGATCCAGACTATGCAGAATGGGGCTTTAGATGGTCTTGTGATCTGAATCCACCAGGTATATATCTAGGCTGCAAGGAACGTGGAGGCGGGGGTTTCTGGTTCTCAAGAGGCCTTACAAGATATATTCAGAGGGATGGGTTATAAATTAAAACAGCTAGTGAGTTCATATCCTGTTATAAAGAGCAATTTCAGTCATCAAGACACCTTATTCTATAACCAATTAAGTATTTAGGTGAATAAACGCCATTTCTTATGACAAGCATGTTTTCTAAGATTTTGTAACCAGCTTCATTGCTAAAAGTTACATCCCTCATGGTTAAACAACAACTTTGTAGATAAAACTTAGTAGTTTTCCTCATCGAGAGTGTTAGCAATTCAGTAATAATGCTCTGATGCCAGTAAGTGGCACAGAACAAGGTAGGCATCCGGGCAGGAAAGGAATAAGTCTTCAGTGATCCCGAGTGTGGTGGGTGTCAGATCTCAAGCAGGGTGTCCACGCAGGGAAGCACACCAGCATGGGCCGTGGGAGCCCGAGCAGGGTGAGAAGGACACTCAGGCATGGGGGTAGCCCGCCATAGGGTATCAGAACCCAAGAAGAATGAGGAGGGCATCCATGCAGAAGGGCAGCCTTGCATGGCATGGCAGGGCCAGAGTATGGTGACAAGTGCTCCCAGGCCTGGAGGATGCTGGGTGTATGTAGCCTGTTGGGAGGTGGCCTGGTGTAAAAATTTAAAAACATGGAGACAAGCGTCCAGGTAGCTGGCTTAGGGCTTCAGACATAGGTTGGGAGGCCCTCCTCATGAAGGGCAAGGAAGCAGCCTAATGTTGAAGTCCAGGGTCCAGTGGGTGAGGAGGGCAGGGTGCCCATGTGGTGGGGGGAGTGGCCAGCGTGAGGAATCAGAGCCTGGTTAAGAAGGTAAGGAGGGTGTCCCAGGAGATTGGCATGGGCTGTCAGAACCCGAAAGAAGTAAGGAAAGCATCTATGCTTGGGGGCAGCTTGGCGTAAGGAGGCAGCAAAGGCAAGATGAGGTCACTGTTCATGAGGGAGCTGACCTAGCATGGGGAGTCATAGCCCCAAAAGGGTGAGGAGGATGTGTGAAGAGAGGGTAGTTGGCACATGGTTTCAGAACTCAGATGGAGGGAAGAGGGCAGTCTTATGGGAGGGGGAGGCAGCAGGGTCAGAAAACTGATGTGTGAAGGGCAGTTGATGAAATAAGTAGCGATATGAACAGTCACAAAAACCAAATTGTCACCATTGAAGGAGGAAGTTACAGGTACTGGAAGGAGGAAAACTAGAACCAATTCAATAGTGTTTGATGGGAACTAGAGTTACTTGTATGAACTCAAGTATTTTCATAACGGATTCAATAGTAAATAATATTTATATTATTTAAATAGTAAATAATATTTATATTAAACATATTAAATATGTTGTGTTGTAGAGACAATTATTAAATAATGTATTATTAATACATAATTTATATAATTAAGTATAAAAATAAATATTAAATAATTTCCATAGTTGATAATACAGAAATAATTCTAGAAATAAATCTGAAAGTACACGTGTGTATAAGTATCTATATGAGCATACATACAACCCCTCACTCTTTCCTCAGAAAGGACCTGGAATCAGTGACACCCCAATTGCAATGAACACACCTGGTACCCAGAACTTTACTTCTAAATACCGTTCTCAACCAAAACAACCAGAACGATGAAAACGTGACAAACGGATACAGAAACCTGATTGAAGGGATTCGCACCAGTCAAACTGAGGACAATTTGGACATAAAAATAAGTAAGGGTAATGATGGATTGGAACTGCAATGCCATAGACTTCTATGAGCACATACAGGTGTAAATAAATACTCTGATACATTGAGTGGTTGATGAGAAATGAGATACCTACATAGTTTCTCCCTACAGAATGCTTTACAAGTGAAAAGCGGGGAGAGAATAACCTGTCCCTGGAGAAGTCTGGCAGACACTGCCTTAATCATGATCAAAGTAACTCATCAGCAATGGAACAAGTAAAAATTGTGTGACTTGTCCTGAGGAGACACAATGCAGAGAGCACAGCATCCCTCCTGTGATATTCCTGCCGAAGATGCCTATAACCTGAATGTAGGGGTGAAGACTCCTCAAATCTAAACTCAAGATCATGATACAAAATTACTGGCTTATTCTTTCAACAATTTCAGGATCTCAACATCACAAAAAGGCTAAAGAACTGTTCTAGACAGAGGATGACTAAAAAACATGACCATCAAATGCAGTGTGTGATTCTGTACTAGACTCTCTCGCTGGAAATGACGTTATTGAGCAACTGGGAATCTGAGGCTAGATGGTAATTTACTCATGTTAATTTCCTTATTCTGATGATTGAATTAAGGTTTCATAGAGCATGCTCATTTGTGGGAAATACTAGGGTAATTGGATGTGATGGGGCAACAGATTAGCAATTTCCTTTCCAACGTTTCAGGTAGGAAATGTTCTTTATTCTTGTGTAATATGTGTTTCAAAATAAGAGACATTAAAACAGGACTTCATGGTTAAATGTTATGGAGAATCTCCTACCGCATATCAGTCGAAGTTAAAGAGAGGAGCTATAATCATGATACTATCATTGAAACTAAGACCTTTATCCCATTGGCTTTTGCTAAGAGTCAGTGGTTTTTTGCTCACTATGCTCCCCCACTCATGAAAAAGCAAACATTCTCCAACCTGCCCTTCTCTGTATGACTAAAATATCACTCTATATCGCTACATCTCCAACAAACAAAGCAAAACAGACACAGACTCACAGATCCAGGAAACAGGCTCTTGGTGACCAGGTCAGGGAAGGGCTTGGGGGTGGGCAAAATAGGTGAAAGATTTGAAGAGGTATAAACATCCAGTTGTAAAATAAGTCAGTTATGGGGATGCAATGTGCAGCATAGGGAATATAGTCAATAATCTTGTAACAAGGTTGTATGGTGACAGATGGTGACTGGGCTTACCATGGGGATCATTTCGTGATGAATAAAAATATTGAGCGCTGTGACATACACCTAACACTAATAGGACATTATATGTAAGTTACGTTTTTTTTTAAAAAATTTTAATGTTTTTAATTTATTTTTGAGAGACAGAGACAGCAAGAGCAGAGGAGGGTCAGAGAGAGAGAGGGAGATAAAGAATCTGAAGCAGGCTCCAGGCTTTGAGCTAGCTGTCAGCACGGAGCCTGACATGGGGCTCAAACCCACAAACCGTGAGATCATGACCTGAGCTGAAGCCGGATGCTTAACTGACTGAGCCACCCAGGCGCCCCTGTATGTCAGTTATGCTTGAATAAAAAATATCTATATATTTACCAACACAGCACTTAAAATTCTTACATCCTTATGTCAACAAGATAATTTTTTTCAAGTCTTCTCATGAAATAACAAGTGTGAACTTGTTTCTTTTTTATAGTTTCTTTTTTATTTGCTCCAAGGCTGAATCAAATTTTTCCTAACTGGTTACACAGGATGCTGCCCATGACAGGACTCGTGATGCCTGTTGGAAGGTCTTGGGGCTGGATCATACCCTCAGGCATGGTCTCTGAGATTCTGTGGGGGGGGGGGCAGGGGGGAGGGGCTGCTGATTTGTAAAGTCGCTGTCATTCCTGAGACATTCAGAGTTCAGCATCAGACCTGAAGCGATAGGGGAGACTGGTGGAGAGTAAGGGCTGGTGTTCTGGAGCTGGGAGAGGCAGGGCAGTGGGGACAAGGGCAGGGGACCATTTCAGGGCTCTGCCTGCTACTGGAGGGAGGGGCTCAGCTGGGCCCCCGCTTTTGCATAGAGTCCAGCATGAGGTGCAGACTGAGCAGAGCTGCTCCAATGAGTCGGATTGGGCTGAGAGTCTCTCTGTGTTGTAGATACATCTGAAAGAAATAAAATATTGAGGGGCGCCTGGGTGGCTCAGTCAATTAAATGTCCAGCTCTGGCTCAGGTCATGATCTCATGGTTTGTGGGTTCGAGCCCCACGTCGGACTCTGTGCTGACAGCTAGCTCAGAGCCTGGAGCCTGCTTCAGATTCTGTGTCTCCCTCTCTCTCTGACCCTCCCCTGCTCACACTCTCTCTTTGTCTCTCAAAAATAAATAAAAATAATGAAAAAAAATTTTTAAAAAGAAATAAAATATTGAAATAAACATTTATTTGGGACAGAAAGAAATGTGTAATTTACCCCAGTTCAGCTTGGTCCTGGCTTCCAGTAAGCCTGAATTCAGAGTTATAGCCAGTGGGCCCTCTCCCCACCTGGCCTCGGGTCTCTCCCTGGTTACAGAGGCAGAGAAGACCCACAGGAACAGCACCTCAAGTTCTCCCCAGGGCCTGCTCCCCTCTCCTCCTCCCAGTAGATTTCTACATGTACGCCTCCTTGCTTCCTGCCCCGTGGTCTAGGTCCTTCCCTTGGGCTCTGGATCCCCTCTCCTTCCACTTGACCCTCCTTTCCTGCACAAGCCTCTAGGGTGTCTGGCGGCCCCTCCTCATCCACATTTAAATGTCTCCCTTTTGCTAAACTGAATGGATATTTTGCAGTCTCTCTCTTACTTGCCTTTTTACAGTTTTATGATATCTCTATGTTCTCCTTGAATTGCTTCACCTTGACTTTTACCACCACATTCCTGGGCAAATGGTTTAGCTCCCCCCCCTCCCCCAGCTCCTCCTCCTTACTCTCCCAAAGGCTTTAAGCTCATCTCCTCATCCTACCCCATCCAGACTCCAGGCACACACTCTGGTCCCTGAGGGTCTGCAGCCGGACTCCAAGTGATCTGAGTATCCCATGAAAATATATGTAGATATTTGTGTATATATGTATTTTTCTTTTTTAACTTAGTTTTTTAAATGTTTATTTATTTTTGAGAGAGAGAGAGAGAGAGAGAGAGCGAGAGAGAGAGCACGAGTGAGCCAGGGGGAGGGGCAGAGAGAGAGAGGGAGGCGCAGAATCCGAAGCAGGCTCCAGGCTCTGAGCTGTCACAATGGAGCCCAACGCTGGGCTGGGAGATCATGAGCTGAGCCAAAGCTGGATGCTCAACTGACTGAGTGACCTTGGTGTTCCAATGTATGCATTTTTCTGATGAAAACAGCTTTCATCATGTTCTCTCATAAGTGCACAAGGTCAAGAACCCTGGAATGTGCTGACCTGGACCTGGATCTTCTGACCCTACTCCTCCCTGAGCTCCAGACCCATGTATCCAGCAGGTGTCTCTAAATTAACATGCCCCAGATAGAACTCATTCTCTTCCTATCCAAAACCCCCCGCCCCCCGCCCCGGCTCCCTTATCTTAATGAACAGCACTAACATGGACCCAGTGGTCCCAGTAAAATATCTTAGAGTCCCTCTATCCCCTTCTCTCTCACATTCCCATGTCCAATCAAAGTCCAGGGCTCAACGTTTCTCCTTCCTTGATACTTCTTCCATTGGTCTGCTATTCTCCATCCCTTAGATGTAAATTCACATCTCTCCTGTCACTGAGCCACTATAACCTCCTGCCACCGGGTTTGCTCCCTTTAAACTGCTATCATCACACTACAACCAGAGTGATCTTTCTCAAATGCAAATGTGCTCATTTTTCTTCCTCTGCTTGCAACTTTTCTTTAAATTTAAATTCAAGTTAGTTACCATAACAGTGTAGTATTGGTTTCTAGAGTAGAACCCAGTAATTCATCTCTAACATATAACACCCAGTGCTCATCCCAGGAAGTGCCCCCCTTAATGCCCATTTCCCATCTAATCCATCCCCCTACCCACCCCCCTTCCAGCAACCCTCAGTTTGTTCTCTGCATTTATTTATTTATTTTCAAATGTTTGTTTATTTTTGAGAGAGCTCGAGTGGGAGTAAGAGCAGAGAGAGGGGGATAGAAGATCCCAACTGGGCTCTGCACTGGCAACAGCAAGCCTAATATGGGGCTCAAGCTCACAAACCACGAGATCATGACTTGAGTTGAAGTCGGACACTCAACCAACTGAGCCACCCAGGCGCCCCTGCTCTCTGCATTTAGGAGTCTCTTTTGCTTTGTCTCCCCCTCTGTTTTTATCTGATTTTTCCTTCTTCCTGATAAGATCAAGCCCAAACTTCCTACTGTGCTAAACACCACAGAAATAATGGGGCCCTAGCCACCACTCCACCGTCTCCCATTGCTCGCCATTTTGTGCTGTATGGCCCGATCATGCGGAGCCATTTACAGATCTCCCAAAAGGTGAGGTCATGTTGCCAGAGTTTGGGACTTCACATGTTTTAATGTCCCAGGACGTCTTGGAACTCCTCCCTCACACCCAGTGAACAGCACAGTGCCTAGAACATTCACAGGCTGTGGTGGTTTAGCATTTGTGTCAATGCGTCAACTTGGTTATGCTGGAATTATCTTCCCCAGACCTCATCTCTGTATGGCTTCAGGCTAGAGTTGGTCAAAAGAGAACTGACATGACATTTGTGAGGCAGAAGTGCCATGGCAGCCATTATAACCCAAAGGTTACTGTGAGGCCGATATGGAGGTGTGCACGGAACCCAGTTCACCCTGCTCTTCCTCCCAACTCCCTCCCTGCTGACCAACAGCGACCCAGGTCTACCATCGGGCTGCGAGCTCACAGATACAAAAAGAGCCTTCCAGAGACACCAGCCCCCGCTCGCAGTCCCACAGCATGAACTAGCATCCAGATTCTTCTGCAAGCTCAGCCTTGTCCATTCACACAGGCACCCTGGGAGGACTGACTAATAACATCTCTCTCGACTTCTGAATCTCCTTTTCAGACCTTTACTTCCCCGTGCTTTTGCATACGTGTGCACGAACTAATTCCTCTAGTAAGTTCCTCATCTTCTAATCAGCAGAGTGGCTCTGCCTTTCTGACTGAGCCCTTGATCCTGATGAATAGTTAGCTCGGGCACATTGTTCAGTCTGTCCTCTCTGCCGGGCAGCTTCTCACCCTGGAGCTGTGGGAGTCTCAGGAAGAAGGAAGAGCCTCCTCGTGGCCCCCTCCTGTGCTCACCCTACAAGTTGCAGACCGACAGCTCTGCCCGGAGGGAGGGGAAACCTGACTGATTCCTGGTGCTCCTCACAAGTGGAGGATCTGGGTGCCCACCTGGACTCCTTACTCCATCCTGAAACCCCCCTGCAGGCAGCTGGGCACTCCCTAGGAGCGTCCCACACCTCTACCCTGCAGGCTGGCGAAAGAAGAGACACTGCTGGGATGGAGACCATTTTCTTGTCTAAAACTACCCTGGGGAGATATACTTCAGGTCCAGGGGGGTTCCCGGAATGCTGCTTTGGGGAAGATTTGGCCAGTACCCCACTCCCCACGCCACTGAGACAAGGCATCCACTAGAAGCTGGGGATGGGTCCTGCCCCCAAGACACCTTTGGGTGCTTCAACCCTAGAGGCAAGCCTTAGCCACGCACACTCTGTATGGAGCTGACAAGGCTCTGTCCACCCATTCCCACTGCAGGGACCCAGCTCTCTGGCCTCTAACACCTTGCTGCTAGCCCTACCAAGGGAGTCAGGAACTCTATCATCCTTTTAAAAGCCCTCCCCCCCATGGTGGCTTGCACAGATGGTCCCCACCATGTCACCATGCTCTGTGAAGGCACCCTTAGAGACCTCGAGCTCCTGGGGGGCTGGGGTCCCTTTTTTGCCTCCCAGCTCTGGGAAAGGGGGTAGGTAAAAGACGCTAGAGAATAAGAGTGAGAAGAAATGGAACCTGGCTGCCAGTTGAGATTCTGGAATAGAGACACAATGGGTAGGGGCACCTGAGTGGCTCAGGTCATGATCTCGCTGCTTGTGGGCTAGAGCCCCGCATAGAGATCTGTGCTGACAGCTCAGAGCCTGGAGCCTGCTTCAGATCTGTGTCTCCCTCACTCTCTCTCTCTCTCTCTCTGCCCCTCCTCCACTCATTCTCTGTCTCTCTCAAAAATAAATAAACATTAAAAAGAAAAAGAAGAAAGAAACAGAATGGATAAAACAGCAGGGAATCCTACAGCCATTAAGGGAGGTCTGGAGACATTCGAGCGTGTGCTGCTTTGTGGAAGCAGATGGTCTGGACAGCAGATGATTTGGCTGTCCAGCGGGTATTTTTGAGAATGAATAATAAACTTTGGGAAGGAGTGAAGGTGTAGGCAGAAGGAGGAAAGAGAAGGAAAGGATGTAGAGGCAGAGAGGAGCCAACCCACTCTTGTTAATGAAAAATAGGATGATATTCTCTACACTCTACACCTCATGCCAAGATTTAGGCATCCATTCCTACAAAATCCAGAACAAAGCCCTGATGAGGAGAAAGCACTAAAGCAGATATTTCAGGATGGGCACGGCTGGCATGGAGTACGTTTGGGGAGCTGTGGGGCCTCACTCAGCCAGATAGATTGTCCACCTTTGGTACTTGCTGTGCGCCTGACGCTATGCAGGCATCACGATACAGGGTGCGATAAGAAAGATCCTTCTTTTGCTACATCCTTAGGCTTTATTTTTCTGCCCCCACCCCCAGAACTCTGTTCAGAAGGACAGACGTTTTACATACCCATTATGCAGAAAAGTGAACTTGGGCGTGGAGCGATTTGTGACTTGACCAAGGTCAGTGAGCAAGTTAGGGGAGTCGGGACCACTCTCTATGCATAGACCAAAGAAGTTGGCTTTGGTTTCATATAGATTTAGGTATAGAGGATATAGATATAGATATATATACATACACATATACACCTGCTATCCTACCCACCGCCCCTCTTCAGGCGTGGGGAACACTAGAGCAATTTGGGGGTCTATCTCCTGAATTTCAGTGGCTCCTTTTAGGCTAAACAGAGATGCCTGCAGATCGCAGCTGGAAAGCCCCTCCCTCTGTGACCATGTCTGACGGGCATTCATTTTGTCAGTATGAGGCTGCCCTGGGTGGCCTAGATTTGTTCCACTTTCTTCCGTACCGGGTGGCATGATGCCAACCAGGCATGCTTGTTAGCTCGCAGGCCCTCCGCCCTGCCTTTCAGGTGGAATAACACGTGTTCCCCAGACGGAAGTCAGCCTGCTCGCTCAGCGGCTTCTCTTCAGATTGATTCTTCAGAAGCACCTTGTGCAAACGCTGTGACTGCAGTAGTTCTCCACCTTGTAATCTGTCCCGTGATCCAGCAGCTCCTTCAGGGTCACATCTGTGTCTGCTCTGTTTGCCACGGGGTCCCAGGTGTGGCCCCCCCCACCTGGCCAACAGCGGGTGCCCAGGGCGCTGCTGATAAACGCATGGGTGGAGTTCCTACCGGGCCAGGAGCCCTTTCCTCTGTGTGTCTCCCTCCCCGTGTCTACCTGTTCAGGGCTCAACCAGCTGTCCCAGAAGGCGATTTGACCCACTGGCCCATGAAGTAACTTGGTACCTCTCACTTATGAGAAGGTTTTTTTTTTTTTTTTTTTTTTTTTTTTGCTCAATGTGAGGTTGACTGATTGTCCTTGGTATAATTCCTGAGAGCACCATTCTAGAAGAGAAAGAACAATTTTTCTCAATGGAAAGACCATCTAGCAGAGCATTTGGGTTTAATCAGAACCATACAGGCATCAAGTGATCACAAACTGCCCCCTACATCAGCTTTCCCATCTCTAGAATAACTTAATTCTTATCTACCCACAATCAGTGCACTGAGACTCTGAATGCACTTTTCTGATTAAAAAAAATGTTTATTTATTTTTGAGACAGAGAGAGACAGAGTGTGAGCAGGGGAGGGGCAGACGGAGAGGGAGACACAGAATCCGAAGCAGGCTCCAGGCTCTGAGCGGTCAGCACAGAGCCCGACGCAGGGCTTGAATTCACAGCGGTGAGATCATGACCTGAGCAGAAGGCGGACGCTTACTTGACTGAGCCGCCTGGAAGTCCTGCAGGTTCCCGATTGTAAACTCGGGTTGACAGCTGTTTGCACGGGCACCCAGTTATTACCCTGTCACAGCACTTACCTTACTGCTCGTCTTCATCATCTCTCATCTGCCAACAATAAGTCCCTCAGGTCCTGGAACCCCAGAATAAGCTCAAAATTCACAATTCAGGTGGAGTGCTCGTGTGAAAAGCCTTTCCGTATGGAAACCAGACAGAGTTAGTTGCAATAGAAAAATTTGGAAAGAACACTCTAACATTCCAGGTAACCAGGTCTAAATTTGAGGTTTTTTTACAACATGGAAGAATATTCATGGTATTTGTTGGGCAAGACAAAACAAAAATAAACCAATAAGAAAAAACAAGTCATGGGATACTACGTCCAGTGTGAGCCCATCTTTGGAAAGAAAGAAAAAAAAAAGGAAACAGAAAAATCCCATACATTCCATAAATATATCATTGAGGAAAGTTTGGAAGTTTACATGCTAAACTATAACACAGGAGAGATTAGATTTTAGCTTTATATATTTTTGTGTTCTTTGAATTTAAAAAATTTTTTAATGTTTTTAAGTTGTTTTTGATACAGAGGGAGACAGAGCATGAGAGGGGGAGGGGCAGAGAGAGAAGGAGACACAGAACCAGAAGCAGGCTCCAGGCTCTGAGCTGGCTGTCAGCACAGAGCCTGATGCGGGGCTCGAACCCACGAACGTGAGATCTGACCTGAGCTGAAGTCGGAGGCTTACCTGACTGAGCCACCCAGGAGCCCCTTGAATTTTTATTAAAAATATGTAGAATTTTTAAGTATATCATCAGAAGGGAAAAAACAAAGTTTTTGGAGAGCGGGTATGTGGACAAAAGGCCATCAAATGTTGCAAGTAGGCAAGTTCAAAGAAGACAAGGTGCTTCCATCAAAGAGAACAGCTTACAGCTGAAGGCCAGATTCGCAAAGAACGGAAGCCTTTGGGGAACGACCACAGACCAAGACCTTGCCCCCAGCTCTGTAGGTCTAATAATGAAAATCAGGAGCATGTTTTGAGCGCCGCCACATGCCGGGAACCGTACGCAGTGCGTTTGAACATCATTTCATTTTGTTGTCATGGCAATCCTATAAGCTAACAATGCTAGCAGAGACCACACTTAGAGCAACCTAGCTAAAATCAATTAAAAGAAAGACGGCTTTGGCAGAAGGTAAGCTCTGGCTCCCAAACAGAAGATTTCCGACGGCGACTTGGCAGATACATAAATGCAATCAAGGTGTCCGGGGTGTGCTCAGGAGGTCGCGGGTTCCCACCGATGGGTAGAGCCAAATCAGTCGTGTTGTAACCTGAGCAAAGGGTGTAGGCTGTGTGATGAATGGAAAAGAGAGGTGGGCATAAAGGGCTTATCCAGCTCTATCCATGAGATGGAAATCCTGTGACTGACAGACACGTGATGTGGTCAGTCAGAGGAGCACTGTAAGGGGAGCAGTGACAGATGGTAACACTACCTATGTTATATTGTGTATTTATGGGAAAATCACATCAGCTCTACTGTTGCATTTTCTGAACAGCTACCATGGATCAGGCCCTATAGCTAGTAGAGTGCTTTAACAGATTTTTACACTTGACCTCTAAAATAACCCTGTGATATAGGACTGTTATCATCCACATTTTACGATGGGAAAATCAGTCCCTAGAGAATTTTCTAAGCCAGTCTGTCTGGTAAGTGAGGAATCCATGATTTGAGGGCAGGCCTGCCTCAGGGGCCCTGGGCTGAGCCACTCTCCCCTCCTGCCTCCCCTTCTCCCTCCTCCCTGCTCATCCGTCCACAGATAGGAAATCAGCTGACTGTTCTTTCTCACCTGGCATAAATCTTACTCTCCTGGATGACTCGGAGATTGCTTTACTCAGCAGGAAACAACAGACTGGAGGATTTATAGACAGAGAGATGCTTCTAAAACCCTCATCTGATTTTGTTGCCACAGACCTCCCAGGTCAACATCATTCCCATCCGTGTCCCCTCTGCTGACTCCAACTCACGTGGCTAGACAGACAGAAATGGCTCACGACTCCAGCCCCGTGTGAAAGCGAGTGCAAGTGCCTGAAAATGAGCTTTTCAAGTGCTATACAGAGGCAGCATATTATTCTGGAAGGAACCACCATCACTCAGCAATCTGACAGCAGTGCTGATGAGCCACCTGCAAACACTGGCGCAAAGGGCTCGTTTGCTGAACGTCCACAAAATTCTTTGACCTCCCAGTGCCCGAAGGAGTCACCAAAGAAAGAGGCTGACAGGTTCTTTGTGGATGGGATGCAGGTGGTGGAGTGGCTGCCGGGAGCACAGGGAGGGGTCAGAAGACGCGTCCAAGCTTGTGGTTCTCAGTGTCCACGACAGGCCCACCTAGGCTGAAATCACCAGGCAGCAGGTTCAAAAGCCTGGTAGTGGGGCCCCTCCAGTAGAGGATTTTCTTTGCTTTTTTTTTCCATGCATGCAAAAGCAAAGGGCTTTATTACGAGTTTAGGCTGGCTGGGCCTAAGCTCGGGCTCACAGACTTTACCGGCACAGTGGATCCGTGCTGAGAGCCCCGAAAAAAGGCGGGGTTGGGCCTTTATGGGTTCGGGAAGGGGAGTTACAGGAAATTGTGACACAGGTACAGGGGTCCAATCATTATAGCATCACATCATTGGCAGTAACTTTAACCAATTACAGAGTGGACCCAGGACCCTCACGTAGGCGTAGCGTCTATCTCTAGGCCTGCCCTTAGAAATGTTAAGGGTCAGTAGAGGATTTTCGAGTCAGTAGGTCACGATAGGTCTCTGGAATCTGTATTTTTTTACATGCCACCCGGGCTCTTCTAAGGTACAACCAGGTTTGGAAAATGCTGGTCTAACCTGAACCTCCCACTTTCACCTGCATAAGTGACGAGTGGAACTTAGAGGAGTGACCCGGAGATTCAAGAGCCATTGTCCGATCAAAATACTACCCCGGCCAAGACATTAGCATAACTATTCGCCACATCACCAGCAAAGAATGTCCATGTGAGGGACAAACGGGAAACGATGACAGAGAAGCCTGCCGCCCCGAATTCCTTCACTGTCCTCATTTCCAGGCTCCCGGAGGCTAGAGATCAACTCTGGCAATTTGCAGGGGCATAAATGACTTCTTGCCCATTTAGTTAAATGTTCCCCACACCAAACTACGAATTGTTTTCTATGTGCTTGTCAAACACCTCTCGCTTTGGTTTGGTACAAATGGGGCCAAGCCTGTTTTTGTTGCCACGGCGCCACCGCAAGAAGCTGTTTTCAAGTGTTAGGTGTTCTGAAATGACGGGTTGTACTTCTCTAGGAATGAGCGAGCTGAAGAGGTCAGGACAAATTGCCAACCTCCGTGTATCAACAGGTCGTCATGAGTCGGTCCTGTCGCCGCCCCGGGAATTGATTCCTGAGAGCCGGAGAACATAGGTTTTGACCTTGTGCCCCAAGCGTGGGTCCTGAGTAGACACAAGCATGGGGGTGACCCAGCCAGGCACCGACAGACAGGCCTTGGCCAGTTGATGACACTGGCCGTTGTCTGCTGCACGCTGTGTACTGAGCAGGGCCTGTTTGCATCTGCTCTTGGATGGAGGGTGACGTTCATGGACCTGGTCCATGGAGGAAATGCTGGTCCAACGGGAAATAACTGAGCATTGATGTCTTTGCATGCTTGTGTGCTTGGATGCATGTCCCTCATCTCTGAAATTGAAGACGAATTACTCCAAGCCTGCCGTTCTTGGGACAGGATGGAAACAGCACTTAAACCGCACCATGTGTGTTCCACGCACAGCCTTGAGGCAGGCTCGCTCTTGAGCCTCATTTTTGTTCATGGCCTTGTGCTCTCGATGAGTGCAGGATGCCTACGTGTGTCATCCTCTCTCTTATCAACTCCTCAAGGACAGAGGTCGTGGTCTGTTTCTCTCTACATCCACCACAGTGTCTGGCATGTACTAAGGATTCATTCATATTTGTTTGGTGCTCAAATATTAAACTAAAAAAAGAGGCGCGTGTGTGTGTGTGTGTTTTGGGTGATACTGACTTTGCTCAGTTGGGAGGACGGTGAGAATGGAAAAGAAGAGAAATCTGCAGGCATCTGCAGAGTTGTTAGCAACCTTGGGGTGACTCTTTAAGCCCCTGAGAGTTCATTTAAACAATAGATTTCATATCCACATGCATGGAGCTTCTCATTCAGCTGGGCTGGGAAAAGACCCAGGAATCTTTGGAAGGAGGTCCCTGGGGGCGTTCTGATGCCCAGGAAGAATCCAGTAGATGAAGAGGGAAGGATGCAGATGTCTAAGCCATTGGTGGCCCCGCCGTGAAGTGATTTAAACATGTGTCAGGACTGCGAAGCTGCTCGTATGGAACAATTAGGCATGAAAAGAACACAATGGAAAAGAGTACACCGTGCAATGGAAAACCATCTCATCCAATACCGAAACCCGCGAGTCAGATACTCAGCACCCTTGTGATTCTCAGACGTCAGGGAAGACGTCACGGCGAGGTGAGACGTGAAAGGAAACACACATCAGAGAGTGCGTAGAGCTTTCCCTGCGGAGATGGAGGGGCTGGAGACGCCGTCACACGACACTTAGTTCTCTGTCGTGACCATAGTGTTGACATTCTGGAGGGTTACGAGCCTTCAATACTGTAACCCGGTGAAGATACAGACTAGATGGAGATGGTATAAGGTTATATACGGACGACACGGAACTGATGTAGATGATATAGTTATAGAATGCATGCAGGTGGATATAGAATAAATGTAGACATTCAGCGTCAAATTCGAAGAGAAGCAGCCACCATGTATTGTCCTTACATTCCTGACTCTGCCCTTAAAGACACACTTGGGGATGAACAAGAGAGTTCTTCTAAAACAAACATCAGATGGATGGGAGCCGGAACATAAGAAAAATAGGGAAAAAAAAGCTTTGTAAATAAAACATCTACTCTCAAGGGGTTAAACAACCATTTGTACTTAAAAAAATTGAAGGGAGGGGTAAGAATCCGCTGTGTCAGTAAACACAGGGAAGAGAAGGAGGGGAAAAACAGCAAACAGCCATGCACAGGAGGGAGGAGGAGACAGTAAGGGCTCCTTTGGTCCACCTGCCCCAGCACAGCAGGAAGGAAAGGTGCAGATGTAAGCACCCTGACTGCCGGGAGGCGTGTTAAATAAACAGTTAGTACAAAGTGATCCTCATGCTAAACTTCACTGGCAGAGAAAAGACAGGCAGCCCTAGACAATTAAGAGCTACTGCGATTTGATCAGAAAGCTGTGGGGGCAGCAGCTGCCAGAGAGGGGGTGGGGTTCGGGCAGCTGAGAAGCCAGCAAAGTAACAGGGCCCTGGCTTCCAGGGAGCCCAGGGAATCGGTAATGAACCTGGACCTGCCAGGGCTGACTCATCAGAGGGAACAGCAGGGTGGGGTCCCAGGAGGCTGCAGAGAGCAAAAGCCCACCTCCAAATTTCTCTAGAGGCTCTGGGAAATTAGCGGCCAGTGCCAGGAAATAATAGCATCAGCCTGTATCTATAGAGTGCATAGTCTATAGGAGATATATGTAAATACATTCTATTTGCAAGTTAATGCAGCCTAAAGCAAGGCTGATCTGTTTAAATAAAGGCATAAAGAGAAACATAGGTAAAATAAAGTGGACCAGTCATAAAGTTGGTATGTTTGTATAATTGGGCCAGAGTGACGACAAATTAGAATGAGTCCTCTATTCTATTTACCGATATTATTACCAGTGTTAAAGAAAATTACCTTTAATTTATCACTTCCCAGATGCCAGGGACTAGCACTAAGTACTCGGCATATACTAAGCTCTTTTAACCCTCAGAACATGCTTATGATGGAAGTTTGTACTCATTTTACATGTAAGAAAGCTGAAGCTCCAGTCGCCTGGGTGGTTCAGGTCATGATCTCACAGTTCATGAGTTGGAGCCCCACGTCAGGCTCTGTGCTGACAGCTTGGGGTCTGGAGCCTACTTTGGATTCTGTGTCTGCCTCTCTCTGCCCCTCCTTCACTCATTCTCTGTCTCCGAATCAAAAATAAATAAACATTAAAATTTTTTTAACAGAAAATGGGGTGCCTGGGTGGCTTAGTCAGGCATCCGACATTGATTCAGGTAATGGTCTTGTGGTTTGTGGATTTAAGCCCGGCATTGGGCTCTGTGATGACAGCTCAGAGCGTGGAGCTGCTTCAGATTCTGTGTCCCCACTTCTCTCTCTGCCCCTCTCCCACTTGCACTCTCTCTCTCAAAAATAATAAACATTAAAAAGTTAATTTGAATAGAATTGAGTTAAAATTTTTTTTACTGTATATTTATTTTGAGAGAGAGAGAGAGGTAGATTGTGAGCAGGGGAAGGGCAGAGAGAGAGAGGTAGATTGTGAGCAGGGGAAGGGCAGAGAGAGAGGGAGACAGAATTCGAAGCAGGCTCCAGGCTCTGAGCCCTGCAAGGGGCTGGAACTCACAAACTGGGAGATAGCCACCTGAGCCAAAATCAGAAGTTTAATGGACTGAGCTGCCCAGGCGCCCCTGAATAGAACTGAGTTTAGGTGCCTCTAGCACCATGATGCTGGATAACTTATTAGAGCTTCAGTTTCCTCATATGTAATTAAGGAAATTCACACCTAACTCACCAGGCCACTGAGGGATTTAGTAGCTTTCTCTGTCTGTGATTTTATTCTACTTGTAAACTGACCTGGCTGTAATTACATGAAAACCCAAAGATAAAACAGCAATTCACAAAAGACTTTAGAAAAATCTTCTAAAAATTAATGTAATAAGTTAAATTTGTTGAAAAACTATTAGTTTCTAAATGGGTGATACAGTGTGAGATGCTATAATAATAAATTAGTTTAAAGGGGGCATTCAGCCTTTGATCTTGCATAATTGAGAAAGAAAAGTTATAAAGATTTTATTCCCTTAAGTCACTCAAAATTGAATTCTGAATCTAACAGCAGATTCCAGAGCCTCCGAGGATAATGAGGAAATTATCTTCTACAGGGAATCTGTTTTCACTGAGGTTAAATATCTCCTTGCCCCATCACTACCAATAAAGGGAGTGAGTTCATGTAATTGAAATATTTGGGTAAATTTATGCCATTTTGTCCTAAGACCATGAACTTGTATTATTTTTTTTGTAGTTGTAGAGCACGTTGATCTTGGTCACTTCTTCCCCATACCAAGTTTAAATGTGTTATTTATTAGTCATCACTGACTTCAAGAGAGCAGACTCAACTTGAATTTAAGTAGTTTTTGATGTCCTTTACAATAGATGATTTGGTCAAAATCAGTCTGTGTTTAATCAGCAGTCATGGAATCCCCACAAGGAGACAAATGGGCAGTGCCAGATGGCTGACTTGGACCCCAAACCGAACTTCACTCCCCCACCAAAAACTGTGAAAATGCAGGGAATGTAACAGCAATGAGACCAATGACCGTCTTCCAGTTCCTAATGATGAGGGGTCCCTGAGGAGGAGGATGGCTGCTGATGCTCACCGAGCATGTACCCTGGGCAGGTGTTTCTAAGAGTAGC
>NC_043702.1:166153152-166210046 GCF_006229205.1 Suricata suricatta
GGTGAAATGACTTACCAGGGTCACCCAGCTTAGCAGTGGCACAGAAAGGATTGAAACCCAGAAATTCTGATTCCCAGGCCCGTACTCATTCTGCTACAGAAGTTTTCCCTGACAGTGGTGAAAAGTCAAACGGTGGAATCTGGTGGTGGCTGTGTAGTGACCAGGACCCAGTACCTCATAGCACTTGTGGGACAGCAAGACTGATACTCAGCGAGTGCCTATTTTGTGCCAGGAATTGTGTAAACCTCCCTTAAGCTTCCTACTCAACGTTAGACTGTGAGTGCGTTTAACACTTGTGTTTTAAAATTGCGGAAATCAAAGCTCAGATAGATCAAGCGACTCATCTCAGGCTGCACAGCTCCTAATGGACCGAATAACCACATAACCCAGGGTAGGCCTGGTCCCTGAACATACATCCACTTTATTGCGAAATGAGTGTTCTCCAACTCTAAGCGACGAGCCTTGTGCGGGCAGACAGGTGGCGTTCTTCCAGAACCTACAGAACTGCTGGCCAGGGTCTGTGTCCAACACAGACCTGACATGTCACAGCAGCCATCTGTTGATGTGGCGACAATGCCACCATGCATTTCGTCTCTAAAGCATCACACATTTATTATCTCACAGTTCCTGTGGGTCAGAGATCTGGATACCGACTGGCGGGAGGTCCTGAGCAAGGCTGCAGCTAAGACGTCTACCAGGACTGAGGTTTCATCTCAATGTTTGATGAAGAAGAGAGCGTTTTCAAGCTCACATGGCTGTTGGCAGGATTCAGGTCCTTCTGGGGGTATAGGATGGAGGGCCTCAGTTTCTTGTCAGCTCTGGACCCAAAGCTGGATTCCTAGATAGTTTTTGGCTAGAATGCACCTTCAGTTCATGGACGCATGGGTCCCTATCACATGGCTTCCTGCTTCATCAACACAGCAAGAGGCTCCCAGATGACAGTTTACAATATTATGTAGCGTAATCTTGGAAATAACACCCTATCTCCTTTGCCATATTATTTTTGTGGAGGTCAGTCGTAAGTCCTGGCCACACTCAAACGAGGGTCTATGTAAGGTGGGAGTACCAAAGGCAGAGATCAGTGGGACATCTGAAAGCCTGGCTAGGACCCATCCCTTCTGGACAGACACACAAGTCCACTGTGAACACCTCTGGTTTGCTGGTGCTCCCCTTCTCTTCATAAGAAACCTGGAAAAACTAAAAAGAGAATTTCTGCCTCTTTGATAAAATTAGGAGGCAGTGACCCAAACCACAACCTACGGAGAGTCCCCAGATTAGAGGAGAGGTCTCACAGGGGCTCACGGAGGCTGGGGAGATGATGTGTAGGGCTTTAGGGTTTCAGCAGAGCCAGCGGGAAAGGGTTCTGCAGCACAGGCACACCGTCAGGGACAAACCACAGTGTGGCCATGGAATTTTTCCACAGATTCTTTTTGGTGCTGAGCCTTGAGAAGTAGGGAAAGTGAGGCTAAATGAGGAATCACACAGACATGCCATGTTTGCAAGAAGCAGTCTACCAGGATGGCAGGAGAAAAAAGAGAGACTCTAAATTGGGAATATCCTTCTGTGCCAACCTAGTTTGGCTGGGGAGAAACAAATACCAGAGGGAAGTGGTCACGCCAACACCGGCCTGTCAGAGGGAGGACTCCCGCTGCCAGGAGGGACCTCCAGCCTTTCTCGTCACAAATCTTCTTCCTTTTCATGTTTATTTATTTTTAAGAGAGGGAGAGAGAGAGAGAGAATGAGAGAGAGAGAGAGAGACAGAAAAGAGAGAGAAAGTGCATGCAAGTGGGAGAGAGAAGGAGGACACAGAATCCGAAGCAGGCTCCAGGCTCTGAACTGTCCACACAGAGCCCGACGCGGGGCTGGAACTCATGAACTGAGAGATCATGACCTAAGACAAAATCGGAGGCCTAACTGACTGAGCCACCCAGGCGCCCTCCAGTCACAAATCTGCAAACACCTGGTCCAGAAAGGATCCCACTAATTTAAAGATGGTTATTAACGTAAAGAAGTAAGGACAAGACCATACAGAACTACAAGAAGAAAATTAAAAGGATAAAGGCAATAGGAAAAGCAGATGTGGTTGGAAACATATGCACAGGAAAGCAGTCATACTCAAGCAGATGAAAGATCCGACCAACTATGTCTTAATGAAAATAGTAACTTAAGTGATTGCCCCTGTGGAAACAAGTCTTTAGAGCAAAAATGGAAAAGTTCAGAGGAGACATGGCAGGAAAGAGAAGTGGATGAAATATGATCTGGCAAAGAAAGAAAAGTCAAAACTCTCACAAAAGGAAACCACACTGAAAGCATCACGAACGTGAGAAACCCTGTTGAAAACGTAGCAAGGGCGTGAGGAGCAGGACGGAGGAACAGCAAAAACAAGATGCAGTGGAAATGTTTAAAAATGAAATCCAAGTAAATAAATACTTAGAGAGGAGCACGGGGAGGGGGGTGATGACAGATCCATGTAATTTGTGGCCCAGAAGAATGTAATCCAAACAAAGGGACAAAAACGTTATTTAAAGGTATAGTTGAATAAAAATTTACAATAATGAAAGACATTTTGGCTATTGAAAACACACACTGTCCCATGACCAACAGCAGAGATAATCTGATAAAATGACAAGACTTCAAATATAAAGACTCTTTTGGGCAGCTGGACAGGAAGACCGTATCATCCAAACAGAGAATAAAAGAGGCTGAGTGGGGTACCCAGGGGGCTCAGTTGGTTAAACATCCAACTTCGGCTCAGGTTATGATCTCGAAGTTTGTGAGTTTGAGTCCCACTTTGGGCTCTGTGCTGTCCTCTGTACCCCTCCCTCTGCCCCTCCCCAGCTTGTGCACACATGTATTTTCTATCTCTCAAAAAGAAATGAACATTAACAAAAACAGACTAAATGAAAAACAGATTGATAAATGGTCTAAGCAATGGAAAGAAACAAACAAAACAGGTGCATGGCCCAAAAGTCAGCATGAGCAATTAATCCTTAACTGTAAGCCCGAGTCCCAACCAGATGGGAACATCAGAGTTCCAGAGGAGGCTGAACTGTCCCGAGCCCTTAGAACGAAGACACAAAACAATTAGCAAAGTTGAGGAAGGCCAAGTTAGGACAAATGGTAGAAGATAATGCAAAAAATATGTTATTTAAAGCTGCTAAACCAAGCCAAAGATACAGAAGTATATGGAAAATGGAAAGATAAACACAAGAAAAGTTATACAGTGAATGGAAATAGGATGATGTGGAAGAAGGAGAAAGAGAGGAGAAAGAAGAAGTATCCTAATTTATTCGCTTGTTAAAGATAATCAAGATACTATATGCAGACATAGCAGATTGATGTATTACGTGAAGGTATAGATATAAAAGTATGAGAACATCTTTATAACATGTATAACAACTTTATGATGTTATAACATTTATAACAACTTTATAACATGTACATATATGTCATTTATAACATAACGACACATAAAATTATGTTGGCTGGGTTGTGGTATCCAGATATTTGGTCAGACATTCTGGACATTTCTGTAAAGGTATTTTTCAGGGGAGATGAACATTTAAATCAGTAGACTTTGAGTAAGGCAGAGCACCCTGCATAATGTGGGTGGGCCTCATCCAATCGGTTGAAGGCTTTAAAAGAACAAAAAGGAATTCTGCCAGTAGGCAGCCCTTGGACTCAGGCTGTGACTCTTCCCTGGCCTCCAGGCTGCCCTTTGCCCTACAGATTTGGGACTTGCCAATTCCTTATAACAAATCTCTTTCTGTTTCTCTTTTTCTCTGACTAATACAATAGTGTGCTTGTATATGTGTGTGTGCATAGAATTTTACAGTGATACGAGTCATATACAATATAGAATTCTAGCATATGTACAAATGTGGTGAAAACTGAGATTATCATTTTTTCCAAGATCCCAAGAAATATTTTTATTTTTTTAAATTTTTATTTATTTTGAGAGACAGAGAGAGAAAGCACAAGCAGGGAAGGGGCAGAGAGAGAGGGAGAGAGAATCCCAAGCTAGCAGTACAGAGCCTCAGTCTCACAAACTGTGAGATCACAACCTGAGCCAAAATCAAGAATTGCATGCTTAACTGACTGAGCCACCCAGAAGCCCCCAAGAAATTTTTTCTAAAAGTCAACTATCCATTAGGCCCAAAGAAAGTCTCAATATACTCCAAAATATAGGTAAGTATAGTCAATATTTTCTTATTACAATGCAATAGAGCCAGAAGTCGACTAGCAAAACTAGAAAAAACAGGAAAGCCTTTCCTTTAACAATTCTTAGTTCAAAGAAGAAAAGTGAAATCACATTTCATCAAAAAAAATAATGATAATTAAAATATTGTCAGAATCTATGAGTAGTGCTCAGAAAAGATACATTCATAATAAACAAGAAGAAAAATTATGCTCATGTAATATTTCAATACTAAATGAGAACATATATCTTAAAAGTTTATGCTAAGAAATATGAGATGATCAAAGTAAAGTATCTAAATCATGAAGGTAAAAAAAGAACAAGAAAATGTCCAAAAAACATGAGAAAGAAAATATTATAGACATTAATAATTTAAATTACTCATTTAGCAAATGAATTGCTTGGCCTCATTCATAAAAGAAATGAAATTGAAACAATAATATTTTCCTGGTTTTTTTCCTACCAATTAAATGACATAAGGTTAGAATGTTTAGAAGCATTAACGTTCAGGAGCGGGTACAGAGTTGGTGGAAACGTAAATGGTGAAGATCTAAAGCACTTTGGCAAAATCTATCAAAATTATAAAGCATACATTATTTGGCATAGCAATTCTCCTTTTAGGACTTTATCTCACATATATACCAACACACATGTGAATGATACGTACACAGTTATTCCTTGTATCATCGTTTGTAAAAGAAACCTCTTGGAAACTCTTAACAGAACTTTTAAAAGAATTATGATACATTCCGATACCTTAATTCCACAAGGCTACTAAAGAAAGCCACGAGACTGCTCAGCATGAATTGATGTAAACGAATCTCCAGGATACCATATACCCTGTTAACTGGAGAAGATCAGAGTGTGAAAGAGTCAGCTCCTTTGCTTTTTTAGAGAACGAGAGACATACACGCATGTTTTTGCACATGCGTGGAAAATGCCTGGCAGGATGCACCAGGAACCATAGTGACCATCGTCTTGGGAGAAGGAGGGTAGGCAGGGGCTGCAAGACTGGACACAATCCCACCTTCTACCAATCAGCCTTTTTGAATATTTTTACTTTTGTGCCACTCATATATATTATTTGCTTAAAAATAAATGCGCAAGTGTTAAGAAGAGGGAAACAGAGGAGGGCTGGCGTTGGGATTTGACTTCTAAACAAGATGCTTCGAATTGTTTACCAGCGCACTCCCCTCCACCCCATCGCTCCCGCCCCCACTGCTGTGGGTTAACAGACATTGCTCTGATTCTTGAGGCTCCTTGGGGAGCCTGGGTGGCTCAGTTTATTGAGCCTCTGACTCTTGATTTCTGCTCAGGTCATGATCCCAGGGTCGTGGGATTGAGCCCCACATTGGGCTCTGTGCTGCGAGGGAAGCCTGCTCAAGATTCTCTTTCTTCCTCGGTCCCTCTGCCCTGCTCTTGTGTGCTCTCTCTCCCGTAAAAAAGAAAATCAGTATTATGTAGCTTTGGGATATGCCAATTGCTCGGCTCTGTGGGTATTTAACTTAAGCCCCATTGGCTCTGAGGCTAGTAGAGTATGGCCCGCCCCGTCAACACCAAGGATCTATGGAAATAAGGAGACGTAACTGAGGAGCTGAGCAGGCGCTGCGGAGGTCTGAGGACCTGCTGCAGACCGACCGCCAGCTCACTGTGTCCTCGAGAGACCGCTCAGCAAGCTGACCACCTCAGCAGGGGAAAGGCATGCCCCCGCTTCTCACCCCTCCCACTGAGATGAGCCACCCTTCAGTAGATGGAAGGAAGCAAGTCCACATTCGGGGGGAACTAAAGCAATGTCCTTTCTCTAGGGCAGTAAACATCATTTATTTGAGTTTTGCCAGTTCGAAGAACCATTATCTCCCAAAATCCAATTTGCTGTGTGCCCTAAGCTTATTTGGGGCTTGAAAGAACACAAATTAGGGCAAGGTAGTAGAATCTCCACGCAGGTCCAAACAGGAGATCAGTCAATCTTAATAACCTCACTCAGGATCAGACGGAGCAAGCTTAATGTGGATAAAAACAGACGCCCTGGTTGGGAACTGGCAGCAATACTTCTTAAGATGGTCTCTGCTGTTTGTTTGTTTTTTTTTTTTCTCTCACATTATTAGTACCCAATGCCTCTTTTTTGATGGAATTTAAACCTCAGGACTGTTAACCTTTTTTTTTTTCTTTCGGAGCTACCCTCAGCTCCAATAAAGAGAACATGATTTCCACAGAACAGAGAGACTTGTGGGCACAGGGAGAAAACAGTTCAAGGGGGCTGGAGACAATGTTGTAAACCCTCGGCCGGCTTCTAATCTCTGGATTAGAGCAACTAGACTGGCTAGGAATAGGTTTTCCTATATAAACACTAACCCCAACCTCAGATCCAAGAGCAGCCACATCCCTGAGCTGGTGTTACAGAAAATGTAAGATAAGTTCATCATCTCTTCCACTTATGAAACACTTACTGAATGCATACCAAGCACCAAATGAAAGAGAGTATTTTTATATTATCCAGTATAATTTGTGGAAACCATATGACGACACCACCAGAAGCTGGCTATAGTCACTACTACTATGTCAGGTTAACACGATCCTCGAAAAAAGGTAGGGAAGAGAAACCAGACGGTCCTTGGTGCCTGGCGCTCTTCACCATGGGAAGGAAGCCTACAATGTGCCCAGGGGCGTGGCCTTCAGGGCCACATAGGGAACTAATATTCAAATACTGGATTACGGGATTTGTAAATAGGCTCCACTTGCTGGTCTAGGTATTTATTTTCACATCATTTTATTATTGTCTTAAAGGTCATTAGTAAATTATATGATTGTCATTTAGGGTTTGCATTACATATGTTTTAAAGTTTACACTCATGCAAAAGACGAAGAAAAATCCTATGTCAGATTACATAAATTGAGTTTTGCTTTGAACAATGGTCAGTTTGGTCATAATTCTGGTTTCTCCTTACTAACCAAATCCGAGTTTCTAATTTTTTTAATGTTTGTTTATTTTTGAGAGAAAGACACAGCACAAACAGGGGAGGGGCAGAGAGAGAGAGGGAGACATAGAATTTGAAGCAGGCTACAGGCTCTGAGTTGTCAGCACAGAGCCCGATGTGGGGCTCAAACCCACGAACCATGAGATCATGACCTGAGGCACCCAGGCACCCCTCCCCTGATTTTTAAAAGACATTAAAACAGTTTTGTGGGCCAAACACAGACACTGTGGCTGCCTGTATTTACTGGGTAATTCGACCTTGAGGGGATAAGAATTAAATTAAAAGATGCTGGTGGGGAAGAAAGAATTGGAAATGTGAAAAGAAATAAACATCACTGAGGACCACAGAGTGGTGAGAAGCAGCAAATGAACGAACCATACGTATTTTGTCAAGGTCCCCAAACATAGCATTTCAGAGGTTAAAATCTCTAGGCCTTGAGAATTTGCTCATTTCACATTCAGGCTGATTACAGTTTAATGCAAAGCACAAGGGTGATCACTTTTCAGGAGCAAATGTTTTTCTGATTACTTTGCATTTGTGTATCTAAAACCGGTTCCCTGTGAATGCTAACTGCTGCAATTTGAGTTTCCAATTGAATTGTCAAGTGGTGACTTTGTTCTCTAATGTGTAAACTTCCAAGTCCTGTTCTTCGTTTCTTCAGTGTTTCTCCTTTCCAGCATTCTCGAAGTATGTTTGGAAGCTCACTCCCTGCCAGTAGACGGGAGATAGGTTCCGCAGAGAACGGGGAGAATTATGGAAAAACTCATGTCCTACTGTCAGAAACTTCACTCTTCACCTGCTTGTAGAACTGCGTTCTCCTGGCCCGAGATGTGAATACAAGCAACACACCCAGCACTCTCACCTGCTACACAGAGGCACCAGGACCTCCCTGAAATACTTAGTAAACCCACAATGTAGGCACCCAACCAACCAACCACTCCAAGGCAGGAACAGGGTTACCATTTGAGAGATATGCCTTGTCTCTGGGTTGTAAGGGTAAATCATTTTTCTGATGATTTCAGTGTCAATATGCATGAACTCCCACCTCTCCCTCCAGCCAACACACACCTGGAAATCCAATGAAACAGGATCTCCACCTCCTATGGGGGGTGGGGGCCAGACACACTTCCAACATCTATTGGTGCTATAGTTTCTGCCCCATGTGAAATGCTGCCCCTGCCCTATCTATGCTGGCTACTTCAATGTCAGGGCATTGAATCGTTTTCCCATTTGTAGAGACATAATTACATTGACTTATCCTTTGACTTTAACCCAGTTCCTCTCCTGTCACCTATTGCTTTAGGATTGTTTTCCTCCCAAGGAAAAGGACTGATATTTATTGAGCACTTACTATTGACTTGGCTTGGTTCTTTCCCATGCATTGTCTCATTTAACCCTCACACCTCTCAGAGATAGAAATAATAGTCTTTGATAGACGAGGAAATTGAGGCTCAGAGAGGTAAGGAAATTGATAGAATACTACCATAGCTATGAGAGGAAAGAAAGGTATGAAAGGCAAAAATAGCAAACAGTTAAGGATATGATTTTATTCAGGCTATTGTAATAAGGACAATGTTTATTAATGAGGAACTACCCAAAGAAAAGGAAGGGGACCTAGGGTTTATAGAAACAGAGAAAGAAGAGAGCCATTTAGAAGACTTACAGGATTCATGAGGCAGGATGGAGATGGCTCTTGGAATATGCAAGGGTAGCATGGTCCTTAGGGTTAGCTGCTCATGGGACACAAAAGAGTGGTGGATGTCTTAACTGTCACAGCTTCCTGGGAGCATAAGGCTCAGAAATAGGTCAGCATGTCAGCTCCCCTCATTTGTTCAAGAGAATAGCATTCATTTCTCAACAACTCAACACTTCCCGAGAGGGTGATGTAGGGTCTAAGAAAGTCTCATGACGACTCTTGTCAGTGTTGTTCCTATGAAACCATTTGGACCACATGATGAGAAGAGGTGGCAAAAATCAGCTGTTTGGGGTTCTGGAGACCAGGTATCTAAAAAAAAAGTATGCCTAAAATGAAAAAGAGAAATATTGACATTAAGGTAAAGAACCAGAAAATGAATTCTGAAGATAAGCAGTCCAATGGGTTCTGGGTTATTTGGCACTCCTCTTGAGTTTCTTGAAGCTCTCCACTTTGGACATGGCTGTTCTGGCTGATGTCATCACTGTGTTGGTTATATCTTGTGGAAGGGCATGTATGACCCAACATTTTTCTGGACTCCCTTAGTGGTGCAGATGCAGCTTGTCCAAGGAGAATTCTGGCCCATGAAAGATCAGCTGTGGTGATGACCTTATGGAGGCTTAGGTCAGGCCTCCAGCCTTTAACTTGTAGGACTTCTTCAGGTCACAGAGGAAAGGGCCAGTGGCAAAGCAATCTGCAGTCTTCTTCAGGGGGATCTGGGCAGTCAGGTGTTAACTCTGAGTGACTCTAAGTCAAGTAGGAGGGAGAAAAATTGGAAAAGTTTGTTTGGAGAATGATAGCCAGATATTTTTTTAAAAATCTAAAAATTAAAAATTGGGGTGAAGATTGACAATACAGTCAAGGCAACAGGAGTTAGTCTACTTTTGGTATGTGGATTTTTCCAGGTGTGGGGATGGGAACCAATTATATCTCTAACCAGATAAGATAAAGTCTGAATATTTATCATTTACTTGCAATTTTCAAAAGTACAAGATTTGACAAGTGTTCATGCAAGAATAACACAAGTGACAATGGAGTTTGTTTCTGTGCAAAACAAAACAAAATATCTATGAATATAATTATTTTCAATATGTGGATATTATGTATAATCTACAAAAATGGATGAATATGATCTTTACAAAGATAAAACATCATATTTAACATACTATAATTCTGAAGGATGTTAAACCACAAAAATATCAAGCATATATGTAGAAAATACCAAGAATATGTCATGGAGTTTTATGAAAGTATGGTGCTAATAAAACTCCATGGGCAGATGATATTAATAAAACTCTACAGATAATAAAACTCCACTTGAAAACTACATCTTTAGAAGATACTAGAGTTAAGTTAAAGAAATCAAATTGCAACAAGGTAACATTTAAAAAGAAATACTAAAAGGACACCTGGGTGGTTCAGTCGGTTAAGCATTACCTCTTGATTTTGGCTCAGGTCATCATCTCACGGTTCATGAGATTGAGCCTCACGTTGGGCTCTGTGCTGACAGTATGGGGCCTGCCTGGGATCTTCTCTTTCCCTCTCTCTCTGCCCCTCTCCTGCTCATGCTCTCATTCTTTCTCTCTCAAAATAAATAAATAAAATCTTTTTTAAAATCCTGAAAATATGACTAATGCTACATTGTTGTCTAATATAAGGGAAAGCATTACAAGAACTCTGATAAATGGGAGCGTACGGTTGACAGGAAGGACATGCACAAATCTCTACGGACTTCCCACACGACATACAATTCTGAAATATTTGTATTAATAATACTACTCCTATGAATTTAACCTAGGGAAGGCCAAGCATTGCCTCTGATTTGACAATTCTTTGCTTGCAACTCATCAATGATAACATCGCAAATGAACATTATTTCTAGCACTTTTCCTTTTAGAAAATGAAAGAATGAATCCTCTGTGGTTTTCCAAAGACCTTTCGGGAAATCTCAAAGACAGTTTTAGGTGGAAAAGATATCACTTAAAATTGGATTTTGGAAAGACAAAAAGCAAAAGTTCTCAGCAGATCTGTACATCTAAGATAGGAATCAGATCATGGGTGCCCATGACACAACATTTTGCTTCTCTTTTTGAAGCAATAATAAATATGTAAAAATAAACATAGAAGGTAATATGATTGTAAAGAACCTTAGTTCCTTCCTAAGTGAGAAGCTTTTGTTTTCTTAAACCAATAAGGACATAATAAAAACCAAGATAGAAACAGGTTTATTCTGTTAAGGCACAGAATCTTGGGGAATCAGGGTGGCTCAGTCAGTTAAGCATTGACTCTTGGTTTCTGTTCAGTTCACGATCTCGTGGTTTCATGAGTTTGAGCCCTGCATTAAGTTCTGTGCCGGCAGCATGGAACCTGCTTGGGATTTTGCCTCCCCCTTCACCCCTCTCTCTACCTTTCTCCCACTCGCACCATCTCTGTCCCTCTCAAAATAAATAAACTTAAAAAAAAAAAACCAACACGAATCTCTACTATCTAGGCAGATTATACAGAAAATAAAGCATCACATTTTAAAACATCATATTAAGAGCAGTCCGATGATCTGAGAAAATTTTCTCATTTTAACAGAGATAAAAACAAATTCTAGTTTTGCATCAGCAAAATATATAATACACTAATGTCTTTTTTATCTTATAAATAAGCCCACCAAACTTTAGCAAGCTTTGCCCATAACAAATAAAAGGTCCTTTCCACAAATCTTCTAAAAGACTTTATATCCATTTAGATTTGGTCCTCCTCGTCCTTCTTTCTCATTCTGCAACCATCACTCATTTTAGTTTAGGACGAAACTACTCTTGTTTTTCATTAGCAAAAACACATCCTATCTACCTTGCACACAAAATTGGCCCTCTCTGTCATCTCATTCACATATATTTATTATAAATTTTAATCACAGTAACTTCTATTCCACAGAAGAAATTAGAAGGGTGATAACTGTGGACAATCTGTCCACACACCAGCATTTTACAGCAGATTAGCAAAGCTCATGATTTCCTACAGCCATCCACATCCTTTATAGTATCCTGTCTCAAAGTGGCAAAAAACGAGCAGGCTCATTAACAGACCCAAAATATATAGCTTCCCTGCAGCATATAAAAATAAGGGACAAATGTATATCAACCTAAAATTACGATTAGTAATTAATGTTGTACTCTATCTTACTTAGACATGATGTACGTATCCAATGAATATTCATTAATTAACTCAGTTTAGTAGAAGTCCAAGTTTTCATGTTGCCTAAATATCTTGGAAATTATCTTTAAGCTTATATACTATGAAATGTAATTATTGTTGAAACAAAGTTTCACAATAATGATTCAGTTTGGCTACCTACAATTTTATATTTTTCATAAACATTAAGTAGAAGTGCTACTTATTCGATAAATAAACCAATGTAAATTTAGAAAGCCCATACACAAGTAAAATAAAAATGTATGTTTTTGTTATACTTAATGTTAATAACTCAGAGGAAACATAGCTTTTTTTTTTTTTTTTTAACTTTAGAGACACAGAGAGTGCGAGTTGGGGAGAGGGGTGGACAGATAGACAATCTTCAGTAGGCTCCACACCCAGCATGGAGCTCTATTCAGGGTCAATCCCATGACCTTGGGATCATGACCCAATCTGAAATCAAGAGTTGGATGCTCAACCAACTGAAACACCCAGGTGCCCCATAGTTGTTTTTATTAAACCTAAATTATTAAGCTAATCTTGTTTGCCAAAGGATTGCATAAATTATATGAACTTGAGTTCTTAAAAGATTTCTGAGATATTTTATATAACAATACCTCTTTTTTAACATTGAAGCTATTTAAGGCTTAATTTTCTTAATTTTTGAGAACTTTCTAGGATACTTAATTTATATAAGCATTTGCTTACCTCTAAGTCAATCAGAATTGAGCTCCTATAAGAGATTTTATAATCTAATTTGTTCATACAATCCAGAGAGGGTGGAAATATTACATACAGAAGGAGAGGTGAAGACTTTTTTGAATTACAGATACATGAACATGTAGACACACAGAGAAAAAGCTTAAAGCTTCAAGTCTAAAACTGTAGCCATGGGTCAAGCATAAAGAAAGAAATAGAAAACTCACCAGTCCATATCAAGGAGCCTTTCCCTTCCTAGTGGGTACAAATTCTTAGTTGGTTTGAGCTCAGACAAATAGACAAACAGAAAAGACTAACAAATTCGATTCTGTCATCTTTCATCGATAGAGAAAAGATTTGTTTCATGATATTACATTTGTTATATTTACATTAAACTATCTAAAAAGAACACCAACTTATGAGACAATAAAACCAAGAGAAGCCAGTACTAGAAGTCAAATAAGTATTCGAAAATAATCAATGTCAAATACTGTGTTACTAATGGACAGTAGTACAGAGCACAGGACGAGGGGCTGGGTCCGTTGTTGGGTCCCCAGATCAGAAGTCAGGAAGGGAATACAGTATGTAGATGGAATAAATAAGGATTCAAAGGTGAGGTCCACTTCTATTTGAGTCACAGCGTCAAATAGAATTCTGTCTTTGTAAAGGACAAAATGCACTGGACAGTGAAGGATATGGTTTAATGCATGTTATTGTAATAAGGAGAACATTTGTTAATGAGAAATGTCTCAAGGAAAAGGAAGGGGACCTGGATTTATAGAGATGGGTAAACAAAGGAGTCATCATGAGTCTTAATGAGAGTCTTGAGGAAGGATGGAGACAGGCTTTATCTCAGAACATTCAAGGGCAGGAGAGCCATTTCAGGAACACCACAACATTTGGGGGAGTTTCTCACTTGCAGGAACATGAGGCTCAGATAAAGTCTAACATCGTTAAATGCCTTATTCATTTTAAAGGAGAAATCCTTTCCAGTTTTTATTCTTCATTCCTCTATTTTCCCTGGTTCTTCTTTTAATAATTGCTTACTGAGCTAACTTCAGTTGAAGCTGCCAATGGAGGCTCCACCAACCAGAGAGGGCTCAGGAGGATGGAAAGGGTCCCCCTGTGTCCAGATGGAGTGGACTCAGACCATTTTGAGTGTCCACGATGAATAAGTTTATAATCAGAATGGACACTTTGCAAAGGTTTAAATTCATCTCTGCTACTGGGAAAATTCAATAATTTTCCAGAGACTCACTGTTATCATCTCTAGAATGGAAATATAGCATATCATAGGCATCTCCAAACCTTCAGTGATATAATAACTTAAAACTACTGTTACATGTTAGGCATTGGGTAAGCATCTCATCCCATCTCCCCATTCTCTCCCCTGCCATGTTTCCAGAGCACTTTCCTCTTAACTCGGGTACAGCTCAGCCTCACTCTACTAGCGCCTCTCATGCTTGCCTGCAAGCTCTGTCTGGACAAGGAACAGAGACAACTTACTTTGAATTATCTTTGTATGCTGAGCATGGTAAGTGCTCAGTCAACTCCAATTTCTGCATGACCTAGTCATAGGCTGAGCTGACCCAACAAAGAGCCCCTAAAATAAAGTGACTGAAATAAGACAGAAGCTCATTCTCTTGGTCATGAATGAGTGTTGAGGGTAGCAATTCAGGCTGAGAGGATGGCTCTATGTGACTCTTCGGGGATCCGGTACTTGCTATCTGTGGCTTTGCCTGAAGATAGATTCCTAAGGCAGGGTCAGCAAATTAAAGTCCATGACCAGACCAAGGATTTATTTTCATAAATAAATCCTTATCTAAATAAATCCATGCCCACTTGTGTATGTATTGCTTATGGACGCTTTTGTTGTGCTACAAGAAGAGTTGAATTGTTTGTATGGAGACCATATGGCCTATAAGTCTAGGATGTCTACTATGTGTCTTCAGCAAGGATTCTGCCAACCCTGTTCTAAGTCATGTCCTCATCTGCACCATTGAAGCTAGGTTGCCGCAGGGAGTATGCTGCAGGGATGAGGAGAAGATAAATGTTCAGTACACATGGCTTTTGTCTTCATTAGACATGATTCAGACATTGCATGTGTCATTTCTGCTCTCATCTCATTGACCCAGATGTGGTCACATGGCCACATTTAGATGCAAGAAAAGTTGGGATAAGTTGTCCTTGATTGGACAGCCAGGTGTTGAGCTTAAATCCAAAGAGTTCAGTCATTAAAAGAAAAAAGATTGCAAACCACATATCAGATGTAAGAACACTATCTAAGACATATAAATAACTCTCAATGCTCAACAAATCCTTTTTGATTGTTTACAAAATGAACAATCCAAGTGTAAAATGGGCAAAAGATATGAACAGACAGTTCACTAAAGAGAATATACAGATACGTAAGCATATGAAATAATGGACCACATCATTAGCCATTAGGAAAACAGAAGCATGAAAACCACAAGAGATATTACTACATACCCATCAGAATAGCTTAAAACAAAAAAAAAATAGCGACAATGTCAAAAGTTGGAGAGAATGAGGAGAAATTGGATCACTCATACAGGGTCGGTAGGAATACAGGATGGTATAGGCATTTTTGGCACTTTCCTATAAAACTAAACATGCATCTGCCCCACAACCTAGCAATTGCACTCTTGGTTTGTCCCAGGAAAGTGAAAACTTATGTTCACACCAAAACCTATACACAGATGTTCATAGCCCAAACTGCAAACAATCAGATAATCTTCAATAAGGGAATGGATAAACAAACTGTGGTATACCCACACCATGGAATACTACTCAGCAATAAAAAATAATTATGAATGTACAAAATAATTTGGACAAGTCTCAAAGGAATTATGCTGAATTTTTAAAAAGCCAATCTTGAAATACTATATACCATAGAAAAGACTCCATTCATATACATCTTTGACATGCCAATATCATAGAGATGGAAGAAATCAGTATTTTCAGGGATTAGGGACAGTGATGGAGACAGGAGAGAAGGAGACAGGAGGGAGGGGGGTGTGGTCATAAAAGAGCAACACCAGGGACCCTGTGATAACGGAATCTGCATCTTGACCATAGTGGTGGATACACAAACCCACACAGGTGATAAAGTTACACAGAGCTAAATACAAGCAAACAAATGAGTATAAGTAAAACTCAAAAAATCTGTATGAGGAAGGAAGTAGGGAAGAAGGATGCTGGGGGACAGCCAACAGTCTCAACCATAACCGTGTTATTGTTCTGGTGCAAAGATCATAGAGATGGAGAAATATTCTTATCAGTCTAACCTCCCTTTTGCCCATTTCTTCTGAAATTTGATACATGGCATAATACTGACAAATGATGGATAGTATCTCTCCCTCCCATCCTCCAAATTTCTCCAAACAGGAGAAAAGATGAGAACAGGAGCCTTTTTCTCTGCTAGTTAAATAAGGAATTTTTATTATCCCATAAGAAATCCCCATGGAAAGGGTTAGAGAATTAGAGATAAACTTCCCCCTTTTTACCAGATAACAAAATAATAAGCTGAACACTTGAGGGCTTTAACAGAGCAAATAACAATGAGGTTGTTTTCCTCTTTGTAAAACTTGGGTACATGAATCATTTAAATTGCAAGAGAGATTCTTGGAAGTGGAAAACATAAACTCTTTTAATCATCTGAGCTTTCTGAGGTGACAGGAATCACATAATAATGCATGGTATGGAAGGAATTAAAGTCTGGATGGTCAGACTGAAAAAATACTTTGTGCTCTTGGAATGCGGACTGTAACAGTTAGCCCCGGGGCCAACTTGCTCCTCCAAAAGGGTCATTCAACTGCCCATCTGTTGGTTGGGCACACTAAGGTGGATTGTTTTCTTTTTAATTCCAATATGGCTCAAAGGGCTGCAGGAGTTGTCCAAGGTTCCCTTCAGGGGATGAGCAGTTGAGCATATTGACTGATGGAGCACAGGTGCTAGACCCACGCCAGGAGTCTAAATTGGGGCCAAAGGAGGCAGAGATGGGCTCCACAAGCTCTTGAATGGTACTTTCTTCTGCTCTGTGTCTCCTTTCTGAATGTCAAGGCACTGTTCACTGTTTATCAACACCTCTGATGTCCTGAAAGTTCCCTTAAGAAGAGCCAAGTTAGAGGACTATCCTCTCTCTTAAAGAAGGTTGGTTTATCCCTGAGTGGACCTGGGAAGATAATGCCAACCCCAGGACCCAAACAAAGAAGATCATCCCTCTGGTTCCGCCTTAGAGGATTATTTCATTCATGTAATCCACAAGTATTTATTGAACATCGGCTAGGTGGCAGGCTTCATGAGGATGGGACTAGGCAGGGGTTAAATCTCAGGGTGGCCTTGACACCCTAACATCACAGATTCTCTGACTTCCCTGTCACCAGTGCCTGTGGAAGCCCCAGTAGGACCAGCTCTAATGGTAGTTGATGGATGCCAGCAACTCTGCCTTGTTTCAGACCTCATCATCTCTCCATTTGATTATGTCAACAGCCTGCTCATTCCTTGTGGAATAGTTCCGTCGTTAAAAATGTCACATCCAGGGGCGCCTGGGTGACTCAGTCTGCTATGCATCTGACTCTTGATTTCGGCTCCAATCATGATCTCATCGTTAGTGACTTCAAGCCCCACATTAAGCTCTGTACTGACAACACAGGCCTGCTTGGAATTCTCTCTCTCCCATGTTCTGTCCCTAATCCACTCATGCTCACTTTCTCTCTCTCTCTCTCTCTCTCTCTCTCTCTCTCAAGATAAATAAATTTAAAATAATTTTTTAAGTCACATCCAAACTTCTTCATCTGGCATTCAAGGGTCTTTGTGATTTGGCCTTGCTCCTTTTTCCAGCTTCAGCTTCTGTCTTTCTCCATTGAGTAGTCTATAGTTGTTACTTAAATAACTTAGTAGTTTCTGAATCAGTGAAGGCTTCCACATCATACCTCTCTTACTTTGCAAATTGCTAGAACTCCTACTCATCCCTCAGGGCCCAGCCCAAATGCCTTTGTCCTCATTCTATAACTCTGTCATAGGCTAAATAATGATCTCCAAAGATATCCGGGTCCTAATTCCTGGAACCTGAAAACAAGTTACCATATACAGCAAAAAGGAACTTTGTGGATGTGATTGAGTTAAGGATCTTGGGGTGGGGAGATTATTTTAGATTAAGTGGGCCCT
Organism: Suricata suricatta; assembly: GCF_006229205.1. Lineage (NCBI taxonomy): Eukaryota > Metazoa > Chordata > Mammalia > Carnivora > Herpestidae > Suricata > Suricata suricatta. The sequence goes on from NC_043702.1 coordinate 166,171,091, forward strand.
AAATATGATCGTAAGAGGAAGGCAGAGGGGAATGGGACTACAGAAGAAGAGACAGGAGATATGATGACAGAAGAGGTTGGAATACTACATAGAAGAGGTCCCCAGCCAGGGAACGCAGGTGGCCCCCAAAGGCTGGAAAACATAAGGAAGCCCACCTCCTTTAGAGTCCCCAGAAGGAATTAGCTCCACTACCATCTTGAATTTAACCCAACGACACTGATTGCAGACTTCTGGTCTCCAGAGGTATAAAAGACTTAATTTGTGTTGTTTTAAGCCACTAAGTGTGTGGTAATTTGCTACAGCAACCATAGAGAACTGATAGAAACTTCGTCAGCAGTTTGCCCCTCAGAGCCCTTTATTTATCTTTCTGTTGGAGGACTAACCTCATGGTCCATGGCTGTGTTCCCCCACTAGCCCGTGAATTTCTCAGGCATAGGCACTGAGTCATTCATCTTCATATCCTTGGCACCCTACACTGCGTTTGGACATAGTAGGTCCTCAGTAATTGTTTGAAGAAAGAAAGGGATGGAAAGAAGGAATAAAAAAAATTCCACTAGGCATCTCTTTACCATGTTTGTACCCCCATCACCCTCTGCTCATGCCTTTCTACAAGGTTTTGCTCCTTTCTGACACTTTATGACACTTCAACCATCCCACACTCAAGCACAGGGAGCAGGGACTAAGGGAGGTATAAGAGGAAAATGTATCCAAGAAGATGCTCTACTTTTTTCCAGGCCAAAACATATTTTTCAGGGAATCTAGAGAATAGAGGTGATTACCAAATGTTCCCTGGGGAAAAAAGAGCCCCCAGCTGAGAATGAGTTCTCTTAAGGGATGGTCCCTTTCAGGCTGTGCAAAATCTGCACCAACGTGGAACCTGTCTGAGCACATCTATGCTTCCAGATATGCTGCCTACATCATTGGTTTTGGTGAGATTTGTCAGTCCAATTCCTTCTTCCCAGGTCCAGTGCAGCCTGGTTATTTTGTCAAACCGCTCCTACCAAAGGACGGTTACACAACTCTTTCCTGCAGTAAAACCCAAGCCTAAGGACACACCACAGCTGCATTTGAATATTTCCCAAGTCTCATCATCAGCATGTTGACAAAGCACTTCTCAGGTTGATGGTCTGCATGGCCAAGTGTATCCACTGTTTGCTGAGTCTTCCGAGTTTGTCTCTTGGATGCTGACCTCATCTGCCACATTCTTGAGGCATTTCACCGTAGACTCCAATGTTCTGTTCCTGAGATGAACCTGACCAGAGCAAGCTGCAGAATGACAAAGGCAGACAAGTCTGCCAGGTGTAGTGTAGGCAGACTTTTCAGTGTTCGCCCTTGGGTGTGAGGTGTGAATTCTTATGTTGTTAAGTGTGCTCAATTATAAGCATTATTTTTTTTAATGTTTATTTATTTTTGAGAGAGAGAAACAGAGTGCACGCAGGGGAGGGTCAGAGAGAGAGAGGGAGACACAGAATCCGAAGCAGGCTGCAGGCTATGAGCTGTCATCACAGAGCCTGACGTGGAGCTTGAACTTGCAACCACAAGATCATGACCTGAACTAAGGTCGATGCTTAACTGACTGAGCCACCCACACCCCAAGCATTACTCATTTTTTATAGGTGAACCCTAAGATATTGGGAAGACATTCTTTTGTCCTTGGCTTTCTTTAAAGGTAATGCAAGTCCGTATGAGGTAAGTTGTTGAATTAACAAAGGAAGGAGTCCCTGAGCCTTTGGTCAGGATGTGCCTACAGTTTGTAAAGTGGTGAGCTTTGCAGAAAGATGTTGTGCTAAATAAAACTAAAAATTTGCAACCACATGGATTAGATAGACTCCTGTACCCACAGAACAATGCCGTCAGCTGGGCAGTAGCCAAAGATATTAAGAAATTGAGCAAAAGCCTCAGAATTTAGGAGCCAAAACAGAGGGTGTGAGACGTCTCAGCTGATTTTGCAGGACACAAGAGACTGACACCAGGTCTGACAGTTTGCAGCTTAGTTCCAGAAGGACACAGTTCTCCAGTCTCCACAAATACTCAGCCCACAGGCATCGATATGTTTCTCTTGCATTCCTCCTTTTAGCTAGCATAATTCTGAGCACAAATGTATTCAACAACTATTGGTGGGTGCTTTTTAATTGAGTCATAATGCAAATATAAGAGATATTTAGTAGATGAGGAAACTGAGATTCTAACTTGCTTGCAGACCAGGGAGCAAAGCCAGGATTCAACTCAAACCTTGGCCTTATGGCTGTAAGTCCATTTTTCCTTTCTGCACAAATTAATGGGAATCACATGCATTCTTACAGCTACATTTTGGCCTTCCCTTTCAAATTATGCCATCCTAAATCATCTTACTGGAGCTAATAGCAAGTAATAAAATGAGCATATTTCATTTTATGTTCTTTTTTGTCCCCCTAAGGAGAAGCCAAAGTCATAGGTTAAAAAGGAATTAGGTAATATACCACTGAATGATCAAGGACTGGATTTCCCCAGAAGATCTACCAATTTACAAAACCAGGTCAAAACACCTGGGTTCTAATTTAAAGAGCTCCAAAGTAAGCACCAGCACAAATCGGTCAAATAAAGCACAAGCCTGTGATGCTCTGTATGAGCAGAGATAGCCAGCACTGTGGAAGGAGAATAGCCATGCTGGAGAGGTTAGATTCAAGTTTGACTCCAGTTCTGCCACTTCAAGCAATGTGGGCTTAGACAAGTCCCTTAACCTTCTCAGCCTGTTTCCTTATCATTGAAACTGAGCTAACAACATCCACTTTACATCTAGAGTTGTGATGGGGAGTGAATGGAAAAATGATGGGGACTTCTGGTTTCTGGTCTGGCATGGAAGGACTTGGAAGTAGCCACTTTGTGTTAACAACAAATAAAAAGCTCAACAAACTGAAAAAAAAATCAACAACTCACTTTACATTTGTCAGAAATGATGTCCGAAGGCAAACCACTGCCCCATAATTGGAGGGACAGATAGGGGGATACAAGAAATCACAACTTACTGGCACAGAAACCCATGAGCAGAAACCTCTGTGGAAACTTGTAGCAGGGCAGGAAATCTGAACTGTGATTGACAGACTGCTGGAGACAGTGTGGACAAGTCTCAGAATTAAGAACTTCACAGAGGTCCATTCATGTAGGAGCCCCACACTTCAGTGAGCTTTTTCTTCAAGAACTCTATCAGATTCTCACAGTGAGGATCAGAGAAAATGCTCCTCATGCATCTGGAAATAGGCAAGCCATTTTGAAATAGGTAAGAGTATTTTATATTCTTTAACAAGGCCTGCTCTCAAGGGAAACTATCTTGTCAGAGCCCAACCCACTGAGATTTAATTGGAGCTCAATTGACCTGGTGAAAGGGAAACACCCAACTCCAACTTCATCTTTTCAGGAGCAGGAAGGGAAACACAACTCCAGTCCCCTCAAAAATCCTGTTCTGCCTATGGAAGGGAGAAACAGAAGCACCTGTTCAGTTCATAGTTCAGAGGCACAGACTCATGAGAGACTGAGATCCAATCATGGACTGTAAAATGCTTCCTCACATTATTAAAGACCTATTTATTACAGTATCTTTGACCCAGTACATCATGTCCTTCTATCAAGAAAAAAGTTACAAGGCATTCCAAAAGGCAAAAATCACAATGTGAAGAGACTGAAGAAGCATTAGAACTAGAATCAGATATGGCAGGAATAGTAGAGTTATCAGGCCAGGAATTTAAAACAACCTGAATAAATATGTCAAGGGATCTGATGGAAAAACATGCATACTCATTCTGAACAGATGACTGTTGTGAGCAAAGATGGAAGTTCTAATAAAGAATAAACAAGAAATGCCAGAGATTAAAAAAAAAAAAACACTGTCACAGAAATGAAGAATGCCTTTGATTGGCTCATTAGTAGCGACACAGCTGAAGAAGCCTGAAAACACATCAATAGAAACTTACAAAAGTGAAAAGCAAAGAGAAAAATGACTGAAAAAAGGAAAAAAAAGGAATAAAACAGAATATCCAAGAACTTCAAAACAACTACAAAAGATATAACATATGTGTAATGGGATATGAAAAGAAGATGAAAGAGAGGAAGGAAGATAAGCCATATTGACAGAGTTTTTGCCCAAATTAACACCAGAGATTGAACCAACATCCAGGAAGCTCAGGAAATATTTAGCAGGATAAATGCTCAAAACCAAAACAAAAATAAAACAACTAATCAAAGCCAAAACCAAGTTAAAAAAAAGAAAAAAAACAACTAAACCCCTCAAAAAAGAAAAAACCAAAAAGCCACCTACACCTGCACATACCACAATCAAACTGCAGAAAATTAAAGATAACAAATCATAAAATAAGCCAATGGTGGGGGTGAGGGGGACCCATCTTATCTATAGTAGAGCAAAGGTAAGAATTACATGAAGTTTTTCAGAAACCATCTGAGCAAAAAGAGGGTGGAGTGAGATATCTAAAGTATTGAGATTGAAAAAAAACCTCACCAACCTAGAAATCTGCATCCTGCAAAAATATTCTTCAAAACTGAAAGAGAAATAAAGATTTTCTCAAACAACAAAAATTGAGAGGATTTGTTGCCAGTAGAACTGCTTTGAAGATTTGAGTGTTATTGAATCACTTTGAATCTTAGTTTTCCCTTTGATAACATGAGCATAATGCAGATATCCCTTGACTTATCATGGGGTTACATCCCAATAAACCCCTTGTAAATTGAAAGCATCATGTAAAAAATGCATTTAATACATTTGACCTACTGAGCATCATAGCTTAGCCAACCCTACCTTAGACTTAGAATGTAACTCTTAAATAAGTCTATAGCTGGAAAAAATCATGTAACACAAAGCCTGTTCTGTACTAAAGTGTTGACTATCTCATGTAACTTACTGAATACTATATTGGAAGTGAAACAATGGTTGTGTGGGTGCAGGATGGTTGTCTGCCCATGATTGCATGACTGACAGGAAGCTGTACCTCCCTGCGGCTGCCAAGGGTCATGAGAGAGGGTCATATTGCATATACTAGCCTGGGCAGAAGAGCAAAATCAAAGTATGGTTTCTACTGAGTGGAACTGTTGTGGCACCATTGTAAAGTCAAAAAAATCGTGGGTTAAATCGTCATAAGTCAGGGACTGTCTGTGATAAGGACAACAGTCCCTAATTCCATGGCATGTTCTGTGTACTGACTTAAGCAACTGGTCAAAAACCAAGTAGTACAGTGCCAGATACAAATTGAAGCTTAAGAAGGGATACTTGTAAGGATTACTGCTCTCTCTCCTCCCACCAATCAATTTTGGAACTATTGAGTGTTTGACAAGGGGAGAACTTCTTTACAGATGTGGGACCACTGCTGGGTCCCTTTCTTCCTGTAGCCTTGTGGATCTCAGCTTCTAGGTACTGGTGGCCATACCAAGAGAGGGTTATTCCTTTCATCTCTTTCTCTTCCCCTCCCCTTTTCCTGATGACCTTCCTTCCCATTTTCCTGAGAAAATAGAATCCACCAGAAAGCACACCTACATGCTTTCACTTACCCATCTATCTTTATCTGTACCGGTGAGTTCTGCCTTTTCTCCTGTGACCATGGACAGGTTGTCCATCCTGCTATCCAAGATAACTACCTTTACCAGGTTCTGCACCCTTCCACCCAGTCAAGGAAATGACTATTCTCTCCCCCATTCCATCTATGTTTTCTTCTCTACTTCCTTATTCTCACCAGCCATCATCCAAACATGCTATCTGATCTTAAAATTTTTTCTTGATCACACATGCCCACCCCCTAGGTATTTCCTTCCTTCTTCAAAACTCCCAAAGGATCTGTGTTGACTGCTGTCTCCAAATCCTCTTGTCCCATTGTCTGTTGAGATTCTCCATTCACGGGGTTGTCCCCACAGCATAGAAACCAGCGGGATACAAATTGTTAAAGCCAGGGTTCAGCTATCTGTTTTCATCTTACTTCACCCATGGGCAGCCTTTGATCCAAATGAAGAAGTCCTTTACCTCAAGACATTTTCTTAGAACAATGCCCTCTCCTGATTGTCCCCCCACTTCATCAGCTGCTCACCATCACATTCTTGGCTGCTTCCTGCTCCTCTCCTTGACTTCCAACTGTGGAGTGCCTCTGGACTCTTCCCTCTGCTCTCTTCTATTCTGTATCAACATTTACTCCCATGGAGAGTTCATTCTGCCTCAGGGCTGAAAAATATCAAAGCTGTCTATGCACACACACACAGCTGCCACATTTCTAATCACCTTTGGCATTTCCTTCGTTTATACCTGTCTTCAGGTCTCTGCTCAAACATCACCTTCCCAGTGAGGCCCTACCTGACCACACTGACTTAAAGCTGCAACCTGTCCCCAATTCTGCTAGGCCGCCTCCTACCTCTTTCCCTACTTTCTTTTCCTTTATAGTTCTCTTTACCTTCAAATATACAGTATACCTTACTTGCTGAGTTTATTTCATGCTTCCCAATTTTTGAATGTAAGCTTCATGAGAGCAGTGATTTTTGTCTGTTCTGTACTTCTGTTTTCTCAGAACTTAGAATAGTGCCAGGCATATAGTAAGTGCTCTATAAATACTTGTGAAAATGCATGGATGCCCTTACAGGAGTGGTCCTCATATTAAAAGGCAGAAAATCATAACTGGAAATGCCCAGTTTCATGCAAATTGGTGGTCTTGATTTCTAATCACTATCTGTTTATCCTCACCTCAAACGCAGGTCTCAATCCTCACAGCTGCCTGGTACTGCCAACTTCCAAAGCACTTTCACACCATTGCCTCCAGAATCCTGTGAGCCAGGTATCTGAGCCCCACAGGGTGGAAGAGATACCAAGAATGATAGATGGAATGTCCACATTCTAATCCCCACAACCTGAGAATATGCTATAATACATGGCAAAAGGGACTTTATAGATGTAACTAAGGTCACAGATCTTACGATAGGGAGATCTTTCATGTGTCTATTAGCCATCCAGATGTCTTCTTTGGAAAACTGCCTATTCATGTCATCTTCTCATTTTTTCACTGGGTTATCTGGGTTTTGGGGTTTTGAGTTTGAGAAGTTCTTTATAGATTTTGAATACTAATCCTTTATGTGATATGTCATTTGCAGGTATCTCCTCCCATTCTGCCAGTTGCCTTTTAGTTTTGTTGATTGTTCCCTTCCCTGTGCAGAAGATTTATCTTGAAGAAGTCCCAGGAGTTCATTTTTGCTTTTGTTTCCCTTGCCTCTGGAGACATGTCTAGTAAGAAGTTGCTGTGGCCAACGTCAAAGAGGTTGTTGCCCATGATTCTCCTCTAGGATTTGATGGTTGCCTGTCTCACAGTTAGGTCTTTTATCCATTTTGATTGTGTGTGTGTGTGTGTGTGTGTGTGTGTGTGTGTTGTAAGAAAGTGGTCCAGTTTAAATCTTCTGCATGTTGCTGGTCAGTTTTCCCAACACCATTTCTGTGGAAGAGACTATCTTTTTTCCATTACATATTCTTTCCTGCCTTGTTGAAGATTAGTTGACCATATAGTTGTGGGCCCATTTCTGGGTTCTCTGTTCTGTCCTTTTGATCTATGTGCTTGTTTTTGTGCCAGTACCGTACTGTCTTGATTACAGCTTTGTAACATGTCTTGAAATCCGGAACTGTGATGCCTCCAGACTTGGTTTTCTTTTTCATTATTACTTTGGCTATTTGGGGTCTTTTCTGGTTCCATACACATTTTAGGATTGTCTGTTCTAGCTCTGTGAAGAATGATGGTGTCATCTGGATAGGGATTGCACTGAATGCATAGATTGCTTTGTAGTATTAACATTTTAGCAATATTTGTTCTTCCAATCCATGAGCGTGGAATGTTGTTCCATTTCTTTCTTTGTGTCTTCATTTCTTTGTTAAGCGTTCTATAATTTTCACCATGTATCTTTTACATCTTTGGTCAGGTTTACTCAGGTATCTCAGAGTTTTTGGTGCAATTGTAAATGGGATCGATTTCTTGATTTCTCTTTCTGCTGCTTCATTATTGATGTATAGAAATGGCAGCAGACATGAATAGACACTTTTCTAAAGAAGACATCCAGATGGCTAATAGTCACATGAGAAGATGCTCAATATCACCCATCATCAGGGAAATAACAAATCAAAACCACAATAAGATACCACCTCGCACCTATCAGAGTGGCTAAAATTAACAACTCAGGAGAACAGCAGATGTTGGTGAGGATGCAGAGGAGGGGAACACTTATACATTGTTGGTGGGAACACAAGCTGGTGCAGCCACTCTGGAGAACAGTATGGAGGTTCCTCAAAAAGTTCAAAATAGAGCTGCCCTATGAGCCAGCAATTGCACTACTAGGTATTTATCCAAAGGATACAAAAATGCTGATTCAAAGAGGCACATGCACCCCAATTTTTATAGCAGCACTATCGACAATAGCCAAAATATGGAAAGAGACCAAATGTCCATCAACTGATGAATGGATAAAGATGTGGCTTATATATACAATGGAATACTACTCAGTGATCAAAAAGAATAAAATCTTGCCATTTGCAACAACATGAATGAAACTAGACTGTACTATGTTAAGGGAATTAAGTCAGTCAGAAAAAGACAAATATTGTATGATTTCACTCATACGTGGAAGTTAAGAAACATGACAGGTGAACATAGGGGAAGGAAAGGAAAAGTAAAATAAGATAAAAACAGAGAGGAAGGCAAACCATAAGAGACTCTTAAACATATAGAACAAACTGAGGGCTACTGGAGGAGAGGTGGGGGGGATGGGCTAAATGGGTGATGGGCATTAAGGAAGGCACTTGTTGGGATGAGCACTGGGTGTCATATGTAAATGTCGAATCACTAAATTCTATTCCTGAAACCAATGCTAGTGTATGTTAACTAACTTGAATCTAAATAAAAAATTAATAAATAAAAATAAATGTCAAAAAATAGAGATAGGAAGTTTAGCCTGATTTACCCAGGTGGACCCAATCTAATTGCATGAGCCCTTAAAAGCGGGGCACTTTCTCTAGCTGGAAGCAGGAGGCATGTAGCTGAAAGATCAAAGATTCCAAACGGGAGAAAGACTCTGCACTTGCCGTTGCTGGCTTCCCCTCCCCAACCCCCAGCTTTTTTCAGAAGGACTCAGGATATTACCAGCAGAATATTACCTAAATCAGTGCTAGAAAGAAAAAAATATATAGGTTGTTAATAAGTTCATCTTTTCTGGAAATGCTTAGAGCACACGTGCATTAATAATTCAAGTCTTAGCATCCAAACTTCCAGGCAACTTTGGGTTTTTTCCACACCCAGATTTACTGAGATATAATTGACATGCAGCATTGTGTACATTTAAGGTACACAAAATATTGATTTGATACAGTTACGTTATTGTAAAATGATTACTGCTGTAGAGTTCATTAACACCTCCCTCCCGTCACATAATTACCATTTCTTCTTTGTGGGCGGAAGATTTAAGACCTACTCTCTCAGCAACTTTCAAAAATATAATACAGCAGAGTTGACTATAATCACTATTCTGTGGATTAGGTTCCTGAATCCCACTCATCCATCTTCCCGCTGGAAGTTTGGACCCTTCAACCAACATTCCCCTCCCCCCACCAGCCCCTGGTAACCACCCCTTTACCCTTTATTTCTAGTTCAATTTTAAGAATTCCACATGTAAGTGAGAACGCAGCACTATTTGCCTTTCTCTGTCCAGTTTATTATAACATATGTATGCATGTATAATGACATAATCGGAGTCTTCTCTTTATCCATGCACGCACTGATGGACACTCTGGTTGTTTCCATGCCTTCGCTATTGTGAATAACAGTGCAATGAGCGTAGGGGCGAATATGTCATGGGCCAGGGAATGCAGGTGGCCTCCAGAGGTGAAAACAACCTCCATCTGAGAGCCAGCAAGGACACTGGGACCTCAGTCCTACTGCTACAAGGAACTTAATTCTGAGTGAACCTGGAGGCAAATTCTCCCCCAGACCCCCTGCATCAGAGCCCCACCTGGCCAACACCTTGGTTTTGGCATCATGAGCCCAGGATCAGAGAATCCACCTGTGCCCAACTGGACTTCTGCCCAAACTGTGAGATAACAAATGGGTGCTATTTTAAGCTGCAAAAGGCTGTGATAATTTGTAATGACAGCAATGAAAAGTTAATACACCAGGTAGCTATTCATCACTGAGTGATCAGGGACCCTGAAATATTTGTGACACAAGGGCTTTCTTCCACCCAAGATTCAGGCCCACTTTGAGAGATACGGCTTCTCTCAGCTTTCCAAAGATGTCAAACCGATGCTTTGAACTATCATTAAAACACCACTTTCTTTTGATTCCCCCGGTGTCAGAAATTTAAATGAACCAAAATAGTGGAGGTTATCCTGTATCTTTTTTTCAGGTTGTGGTGGAAACATTTTAGAGACTTTTCCTCTGCATGGGCTGGGCTGGGTCTAACTAATGGTCTGATTTTCTGTTAAGCTTCAGGGGAAGGAAGAAATGGCTGCTTTCATAGAATTAGTAAATGCCACCAAAACTAAAGGTCAAACCAAGTTGACATTAAATACAGTATTTCCAGTGGGACAATGCGGGTGCTTGAAAGAACGGATCTCGCAAGCCCCTGCCATGCCTATCCTCTGAGCTCGTTTTGAGTGCTAATGGAATCCAGTTAAACTCTTTGTCAGTCCCTGGCCTTTCCCACCTGCGACCTATATTAGCCACAATAAGTCTGTTTTCACAGACAAAGCCCCCTTGGTGACCGACGCAGAGAAAGGCAGTGTGGCGGGTTCCATGCCACATATGCTACATTCGCTCCTGCTGGCTTCTCAGGGGCCCCCGGCCCCGCCAGCTCGCAGCGTCGCTGTGAGCTGGAACTTGTTTATCCTTTCATGTGGCTTTGGGGGACAGAGAAACAAAGCAGGGTGGACACAGGGCAGATTGCCGCTGGGCTGAGTTTGCAGAGGAAATGAAAGCTTGGACTAGGGGCCTGGTAACCCGCGAGCTTGAGGAAGCAGAGGAAGTCAGGCACGTAGGGCACTAGGCACAGACTTGGGAGCCAGGCGATTGCAGGTGTGAATCCCAGCCCTACCATTTATTAGCTCTGTATCCTCAGGTGTGCTTTTAACTTAGCTGAGCCTCTGTCTCCTCATCTGGAAAATGGGGATAGTATTAGGTTAAATATAAGATCGGGGGCACCTGGTTAAGCATCCAGCACCTGATTTCAGCTCAGGTCGTGATCTCACAGTTATGAGATCAAGCCCAGCGTCAGGCTCTCTCTGCACTGACAGTCTGGAGCCTGCCCGAGATTCTCTCTGCCCCCCTGCCCCCGCCCCGCCCCGCCCCATCCCCTATTCGCAGGCCATCTCTCTAAAAAAAAAATTTTTTAAGATAAATGAAGTTACCTACCCTCCTTATTGCAGTGTATTCTGTTACTCTCAACCCACTTTATTTTGATCCGTTGTACTAACCGCCATCTGACATCAACATATTTACATATTTGTTGTTGAATGTCTTCTCCCTACCCGGCAGAATATAAACCCTGTGAGGGCAGGGACTTTCCTTGTTCACTGCTGCATCCACGGGGCTGAGAGATGAGAGGGAGCAGAGCCTTCTGGTTAAGAGCAAGGGGTCCATGGGGCACCCAGTGGCTCAGTTGATTAAGCATCCAGCTTCGGCTCAGGTCTCGTGGTTCGTGGGTTCAAGCCCCGCGTCAGAGCCTGCTTCACAGTCTGTGTCTCCCTCTCTCTCTGACCCTCCCCTGCTCGTGCTATCTCTCTCTATCTCTCAAAAATAAATAAAAAACATTTAAAAATTAAAAAAAAAGAGCATGGGGTCCAGAGCCAGATTGCTGGGTTCTGTTCCAGACTTGCAAACCACTAGCTGTGCTGACCTGGGAAAATCTTTTCACCTCTCAGTGCCTCACTGTTCTCATATGTAAAATGGGGATAATCGTAGAACCTCCCTCAAAGGATTATCCCAAGGATTGAGCAGCTACTTCCTGAAAAGTGCTTGGGGAAGTGCCAGGCACACAGTTAATACTCAGTCCAAGGTTAGCTAATGCTGAACGATAACAATACTTGGCATATTGTGTGCAATGCTTCAGCACTGGCTAAATGAGTGGCAGATATTTACAAAGCTCTTGGAACTATGCCTAGCACATAGGAGGGTCTCAATAAATGAGACTACACAGCAGTGTGCAGGTGGATGTTTCACAAGTGGTTCTCAGAGGTCAGGAGGCTGATTTGGGGCATTTGCTGGTGTGAGCTACCACCCCGATGCCACTGAGCAGGTGGGGAGAGATGTCCCCAGTGGCGCCCTGTTGTAGACTGTTTCTACCATATACATGAGGACATAGACAATAATAAAATTATTAGGAAGTGGTGGGTTTTTTGTATTTATCACCTTTGTTTTAATATAATCTAATTGTGATTTTCCTAATTGAGTTCATTTAATTTTCAGTAGGAGATTGTCTAGTTTCCTGAAAATTGAGCAGCTGGCGGCTCAGAGCCAGTACAAGTTAACCCAACACACAATGGCAGGATGCATGTGGCTCTTCTGACCACCCAAAGGCACCCATTCTGTGCCTCCAAACAAGTAGAGAAAGAATAGCATAAATGGGAGTGCAGCCATGTGGGGCAACCTTCTCTCCCGGGCAAAGCATGGAGTCAGATCCTAGAGAGGAAATAAGTTGATCCATCTGGCAAACACTTGGCCAAACCAGGTGAAACAGGTCAAGTCCTAGGCTGTTGCCTTCGAAGGGACAGCCTTTCGAGGCTCCCTGACGGTGCTAGAATTTCATTATCTCCAATCCTGTCAGATGTTAAATGAGTCATTAGCCTAACCTCGGATATCTGTGGATCACATGGTCACTGAAGACACTAGACTCCAGGGCTTTTTCTGGACGCAGGAGCAGAGGGGATGACGGAGAGAGGCAGCAGTGTTGGTGATCATTGTCAGAGCCGTGATATGAGCCCTGGTCAGCTTCTCTGACCTCAGCTCTACATTCAGGAAAAGGAAAGTTTGAGATCCAAAGAAAACTCAGTGTAGCCTAGTGATCTTTTTTTGCTCCACTGATTATAACCCCCAAGTAAGTTTCTCAGTTCCCCTGAGCCATTTCTTGGATCGGAGGCCTTGTGGTCCTGCACGTGTCCTGTGAGCTCGGTGATTTACCATCCTGGTTCTTTAGGACTTTTCCAGTTTCAGCACTGAGAGTCCAGAGCCTCCTAGTCCTGAGCAAACCAGGCCAGCTGCTCACCTTACTCCTAGCCCCCTAGACCCAGATTTCTGTAGCTTTTAGTCTGCCGGGAGAGCCTCAGACAATGATTCCAGAGGGTCCTTCAGATGAAGGTTGTGAAGTAGAAGCATGGACAGACCAAAGAGGCCAAGAATTAAAGGTGATAACCTCTTAGTTTGGGCTTCTATAACAGCATATCAAAGACTGGGCAGCTTAAATAATAAATATTTACTTCTCATAATTCTGGAAGCTGGAAGTCCAGGCACCAGCAGATTCAGTGAGAGCCCACTTCCTGACTTGAGATGGCCATCTTCTTGCTGTATCCTCTCATGGCAGAGAACAGAGAGAACAACAAAGCAAGTTCTCTTATGTCACTTCTTTTAGGGGCATTAATCTCGTTCATGAAGGCTCTACCCCCGTGGTCTAATTGCCTCCCAAAGGCACCACCTCCTAATACCGTCACATTGTGGGTTTAGGATTTCAATGAGGGGCACATAAACATTTAGTTCATGACAGATGTCATAGAGACATCACTGCAAGTCCTCACCATTGCCAGAGGATGCCCTGTCATGGTCCATAAAGCCAACAGAGGCACTGTGGAGTAGAAAAGGACATTTCAAATTGGACAGAATCACAGCCTGACTATGCCATTTCTTCCTTTTCTTCGGGATCAGTCCTGCCCATGAAAGTGAATCTCTGGGATATTTGGAGCAGAGGAGAAATGCCTTTGTTGAGAGCAATAACGCTCAGGGTACCTCCATGGGCTCCCCACACCTGGACCATGTAAAGATTGGGGACAAAGACTTATCTGAATCTCAAAGTGGAGTCAGTAGAGTTTGAGGTGGTTTTCAAACCCTCACCAGAGAGAGATCAGACAAGGCAAGTGGCCTGCCACAGGATCACAGTCAAATCCCAAGCCCTGCACCACCCTCCCCTCATTTCTCTTCTTAGGCTCCTTCAAGAGCCACACAAACTCTTTATCCTTGCTTTTGGCTCATCATGATCTACTTACTCAACAAGTGCCTCAGAGACAAACTCCTCCCAAAAACTTTTGGTACAAGAATTTGTCGCTATGGTTTTTATTTCTAAAAATTCTGTTTGGCTCCTTTTCAAACTCACCTATTCTTTTTCATTCTGCTTCTTTCTTGTCTTATGGGTCCTACTCCTTTCTGGCAGCTGAGTGTGGTATGCACTCATGGTATGGTGCAGAGGACAGGTGCCTACCAAGTAATTGATCTAGATCATCAACCAACACAAGTAGTCTTTGAAAGGAACCAAACCAGTAACACAGACAAACATTAATTCTGAAGCATAAGGGAAATAGAAAGTTATTTCTCATTCTGGCGGTCATCTGGGTTAGTGGGTATTTCTGATCCACACATACAGTTATTGAAGAACCAAGATGCCTTCTATCTTCCTTTCTGTCATTCTAGGGCATTGTCCTCTTGTGCATGGTTGAAGCTGGGCCACCACATCTGAGTTGCAGCTGTGTGAATAGGAAGGAGGCATGGAGGAGAAATCCCTATGATCATCAGGTGCCAGTGGGAAGCGACACCCACTTTTGCTCACATACTACTGGAGAGAACTGAGTGAGCCATGTGGCCACATCTAACGATGAGAGAGGCTGAGAAGGGTAGGGTGGTGGGGGAGTCATATGCCCGGCTCTCAGCCCATCACTCTGGAGGAAGGAGGCCACAGATTCAGCTTCAGTCTCTGTCATAGGGGTTAGGGGGCAAATGGTTTCTTGGGTCTGCTCTTTCAAATCTGGCTCCATCACTCCCTAACTGAGTGGCCTTAGCTAACCAATACGCACCTTCATTTTCTCCTCTCTCCAATGTGGGTACTATTAGTCTCTCACTCCATGGACAGGGCAGAAGGGTGCCACATACAAAGTGCTTACAACAGGGCTTGGCATTACATAGTCAGAATTGTAATCTTAAAGTGTCATGTCTTATAGTCTTTTTAACACTGTTTGATCTTCTCTAAGTTTTAGGGTATTAAACACTTTTTGAACACTTTTTTCTTATGAAAGTTGTTTCTGGATGTGGCCTCTAATTTTTTTTTTTAAGCTCACCAGCAGCACAGATTATTTCTTTTGACTCTCACATGTCCAGGATTATGGATTCATCGCTAGAAAAGTGACCTCTGACAGGACCCTGATGTGTTTATTGGTTGGATCAGTTATCATTTCCATTTCTCAGATTGGCAAACTGGCATTCTGCACTGTCCACGTAATTTTGACTGAATATTCTAGAATGATTCATACTTAGAATTGTGGTTTCTCTAATGTGATGTTATTTCTGTGGAGGGTCTCAAACAGATAGCAAGGTCCCCAGATCATCTAGTGTGCCCTTCTAGGAAGGGACAGCCTTCGAGGCTCCTAGTTAGATCGCAGGGGATTCCCTCTCAACCCACACCTTGCACAGTCCTGAGATCTTTCTTCCTATTTCCAGGTAGGCAATAAAATCCTCACCTGGTCCTGAAAGCTTTTATCTGGATCCTCTCCCCTCTGCCTTCCCCTTCTTCTCAGCTCTGACTATTCTACTCTTTTTTTAAGTTTACTTATTTATTTATTTTGAGAGAGAGAGAGGTAGAGAATCCCAAGCAGGCTCTGCTCTGTCAGCAAAGAGTCTGAAGTAGGGCTCAAACTCACAAACCTTGAGATCATGACCTGAGCCGAAACCAAGAGTCAGCCGTTTAATCCACTGAGCCACCTAAGCACCCCAAGCCTGACTATAGCATTAGCCCCTATCTACTGCTCAAGTTTCATGGTCCTCTTTTTTTTTTCTGACACCTAGGAATTTTCTTCTCGTCCTTTAAGATATAGATTTTTTAAATACATAGCTCAGCTACATATTTAAATAAATTTTTAAAAAATGCTTTACTGAGCATTTCTGTGTGCTAAAAGGGGGAGGGGTCTTCTACATCTGCTCTGTCTGCCACATTCTTCACAAGTTTGTTCTATTGCCATGAGACAGAGAAAGAAGAACTTCCTGGGAGAGCTCGGTGTGTGTGTTTGAAAGGACTATGTGAATACGCTGCTGCGTTGGGGAGGCATGAGAGATAAGAGAGGTAATCCTGACCCACCCACCACCCACGGTGGTCCTGCACTATGATGCCCTTCCCGCCCCCTGGGAAAGAGAGAAGGTCTTGCTTCCACATTCTGGGTTCAGCCTGATAAACCAGCCCCATGACAGACAGAAAAGGGTTTAATGAACGCTTTTGGAGTGAAGGCCCTGAAATCACAGGAATTGAGACCAGAAGAAAGACAAAGACAGCAAGGCAAGGGGCCTCAGTGTCTGAGGGCCAGACACTAGACTAAATAGACTTGGGCTGTAGCCCGTAAGTGCTGAAAGGTGTGACCAGAGGGGCACTGAGTGACCCACCCAGCACTGAGGCCTCTGACAACTTCAGACCAGGCTCCTCACCCTGCCTGGGCTTTGAGGCCTTGCTCTGTGGCCTCAGCATCCTCCCCCACTCCATCCCACTGCACCCCACAACTGAGGAACCCTAGGAGTCCCACACCTCCAGGGCCACAGGCTAGAATGGGACCAGAAGACACCCACTGCACTTTGTTAATAATAACCATTACTGGGAAAAGAGGTGGTGGTGATGGTGGAGGGCACTTATGGGGAAGAGCACTGGGTGTTGTATGGAAAACAATTTGACAATAAAATATTATGGGGAAAAAATCACCAGATAATAAAAAAATGGCATTTTTGTTTTGTTTAAAAAATAATAATAATAACCATTACTGCTCATGCAGAACTTTACAATGCACAGAACATAGTCTTTAAACAAGCATTTTACAACAATCCTGGGGGTGAGTATTCTTAGTTTTATTCTGCTCACTGCCTCAAATTTAGCACAACTCTGCCAGGAAAATGAGTGGAGGGTAAAAAACTGATTTATATTTTTCTGAAGTTATATTCTTTCCTTATATCCATCCTTACTATGTATAATTTTATATGATCAAAAATATTCAAATTCCAGGCTAAACTTTTTGCATTTGGATTACTTCACAAACTTCAAAGTCTTGAAAGAAAGAAAGAAGGAAAGAAAGGCTACTTGGCTTACATTCACTTAAACAAAAAAAGGACTCACCCAAGCTATTTCTTCAGAACCAAGACTGTGCCCTAAAGGCCACTTTCCACTCTTGGGTTAAAGGCAGCAAAATGCCAGTAGTCTTTTGTCAGTTTCAAGCCAAGAGGGTTCCAACATTCTGATATGAAATCCCAAAGCACCTCACTACACACTCGAGAATTTTTAAAAGTGCAAAATCCAGGGCAGTTATGTAACCCATTTGTTCTATTATAATTTTCATTTTACAATTGGAGAAACTGAAATTTAAAAGGGTCCATTTCATTATTGAGTGTTGGCGAGCCTATGTTTTACAAATGGGCAAATAAGGCTCGGAGAGATTGAGTAGCTCACCGAGGTCACACACAAAGAGAATGGGAAAGTCTGCACCTGAGCCCAGTCAGACCTTTTGATCAATCACTAAGAGCGAATTCAATAGTAGGTCAAAGGATGACTTTGAGGGCCATATATGTGTGATGGGCCCATTTCTTCTTGAACCAAACCCATAACTGTGATATTTCAAATATTACTTAATATACACAGAAAAATAAAGGCTTGGGGTACCAAACCATAGGAAATAGAGAAGCATTCTCTGCTGTAAGTTTGCAAACCACACTCAAAAGCCACCAATCCAAAAAGCTGATGCTGTTATCCTCTCTCATGCTCCAGGCCCTGGGTTGGTGGCTCTGGCTTGTGGCTCCAGATCATGACAGAGGGACCCCAAGTCTGGCAGGTGTGTTACCTTGACCAGGCTAAAGTGGCCTGGGACACAACATGGATCACTTCCCAGCATCTCCCAGGAAACAACCAGTCCCTAATGCAACATCTATTGAGTCCTAGTAATGCACCATCCCTGTGCTAGACCCCGGGGGGAATCAGCAGTCAGAGAGCAAGGCAGGGAAAAGGCAGAAAGATGAGCGAAATGAGCATGGTGTTCTATCTTTGTTTTAAAAAAAGGTTGGTATTCAGTTGGGGAGACAAGAAAGCTCCACAGGGATGTTTAACAAGACAAAATATAGAAGGAAAGTCCTAAAGGAATATCCATAGTGAGTGAGGGTTGTCAAGGTAGTTCAAAGATGACAAACAGCATTGGGAAGAGCGTGTCAGACCATCTGGTTATGAGATTGGCCAAAGGTTTGCTGTAATCTTGCTACAGAAGACATAGCCTCCAGTAGATCAATCCGAAGACTCCCTGTTAGCAAGAAAACTGTAGAGGAAGAGAGAATATGTAGATAATCATCGTTTGACTAGATACAAAAGGATGTTCAGTTGAAGGTCACTAGACATTTAACTGACAGTCAGCTGGGTGGGTGGGTGAGTGGGTGGTTAGTTTTCTCAGAGCAAGTCTTAATCTCGTTATACTTTCCAGAAAATAGGTTAAGCATTTTATCAGAAATGTTAATTTCTTCCCACAACCAGATTCTGAACTTCATCTCACTAAAAGTTCTGTTCTAGTCTACATTTAGGATGATTTTTCTTTACACCATCACATCTGTGCCTTTCATGGCCTTGTCTGCCCCTATAAGGCAACAAAGACCACAGAACTCAATTTATATTGGGTTAGATTTGTTGTCAGAGCCCAGCTCTGGACATGAACATTTACTCTCTGAAGGAGAAAGATTATCCCAATTAGCTTATTCTCCTGGAAAAAACATATAGGTGTAGATCCAGGCTCAGTTGTGTCTAAAACTTGTACTATTTGGGGGGGGTACTCTTTAAGAAAAACTATGAAATTATAATTATATAATTAGATATAAAATGCATACTTATTTAGGGTGAGAAAAGAAATCACAAAAATTCTTGGATGGTTGGAAATTTGGGTCCTATTCTTCAGAAACCTCTTTCCCAAAATTGTTGCATAGGAATCCTTTCCAAGTGCACCAGAAACCCTGAAGATCAAGATGGATTTACTTCCTCCTCTAAGTTTACTTAGAGCCTGCCAGTGCCCACACTTCATACTCTGGGCAGTCAACACCCAACCACCCCACCCTGGCATCACTCATTGACTACAAATGATAAAGAAAACCAAGGGTTTTGTTCAGTGCATGGATTCAACAGACAGCCGTTGACCACTTTTCTGTGCTAGGCTTGAGCTGAGATGCAAACAAGTTTTCTGGGCACTGAACGTAACATCTAAGCGTACTTTGAACAAGTGGAGTGCATCACATCATCTGCTTGACAGAATTTACTAAGAATTGCCTGTATGCCGGGCCTGGGCCAAACAACCCCACAAGGTCGACACAATTGTTGCTCCCATTTTGTAGATGGGAAAAGTATGGTTCAGAGAAATGAAGTAAAAATTCCATGGTGGAGCATGGGGGTTAACCCTAAGTCTATCTTCAGAATCCGAGGCCTTATCCACACTCCACGTGTTCATCATCTAGTAGCGCCTTCTGTTTACAATGCACACATGCACACACGAGTATAATGGATCATGTGTGTCTACCTTTTACAATTTATAAAGGATTT
This sequence comes from Suricata suricatta, assembly GCF_006229205.1. Classification (NCBI taxonomy): domain Eukaryota; kingdom Metazoa; phylum Chordata; class Mammalia; order Carnivora; family Herpestidae; genus Suricata; species Suricata suricatta. The sequence goes on from NC_043702.1 coordinate 166,190,867, forward strand.
TTACATATACTGCATCAGCCATCTTTCCAACAGCTCTGTGAAAAGTATGGGAGTCCATGGGGGAGAGCCCTGGGCCCCCATCTTGTTTTCCAGCTGTGGGACCTTGGATAAATCATGTCCAGTAGTCACGTAAGGGGCTGGGTTTAGGCCTTTCTGTAACCCAAGAGCTCTGGCGTCCTTTGATCTATGTATGACTTCCAACCTGGACCTCACATGCCTCCCCACAGGCCCTAACTTATTGAGCTCTGAGAAAATCCAGAGCAATCTGGCCAAATGCCCCCAGAGTTCAACAGTTGCCTGCCGATAGCTTTCTGAGCCCTATCTTTGTAGACTAGAGTGCCTCAGGGGCAGGACGCTGGGCATAGAGCACTTGGGAGTACAGCCAAAAGAAAGGCTTTACCTCAAGACAGTTCTTTCTGCCTTTGCCCAACCTTCTTGGTGGCTAAAAAGAACTTCCGCCTCAGCTTACTAGAGCCCATTAGCAACCCATGTCTGGACCACATTCCAGGATTTGCTGTTCAAGTGACTGGAGACACAGGTGAAGACGGCTCTACAAGCAAAGGTTGAGCAGCCCATGATAACCCTGAGGGACAGGGAGGGGCCCAAGATTCTCAAACTGCCTTTTAAGGAAAGAAGAAACTAATTCCTAAAAAAAACAACAACAACAAACAAAATATCCAACATTCTCTTTAAAAAATTCTATCCCTTCATTTAATTTTTCTTATTTTAGGATTACATCTCATTTTTTCCTTTCTACAAAAAATATTTTCTATTTAATTCATCTCTATTTCTCAACTCGTCTAATCCAGGCTCATAAAGGACTTCAAGGGATGGACAGTCCCCTAAGAGTATGATCAGATTGTCAAGGAGAGTCATGGTCTTGAAAAATGCTGGCAGCCCTTGGCCCCAGTTGTGTTGAACCAGGAGCAGAGAGCTTTAAAATCCTGTGGTGGAGCGCTGTAGAGCAGGTACATCAAGAGCCTTTCTTCTGAGATCATAAGCAAATGTTTCAATTAGAGAATGTGCTTTTATAAAAATGGACTTACGTGCCGGTGAGGTCAAAAAAGGCAATACTTGTTTAAAATCCTTGAAATAATTAAATTGAGGAGAGGAATAGAAGTACATTAATTAGTTGTAAATTTCCTATGCGCAAAGCTCCAGGTCTGCAGTTAGTCTAGACACTTGTCATTGGAAATGATTTAGCTACAGTAACTCTGAGGAATCACCCCGTCCCCCTCTCAGACACGTAGTGGCCATCACAGCCCCCATTTGATCAATTCTGAAATCATAGGACTCTGGAATTCTGAGTTCTGTCTACCCTCTTTCAGCAGCCTCCTGGCTCATTTACAAGACTCTTTGCCTACAATCTACTGGCACATTTTTGCCAGTAACTCTTCCTTTAAATTTTTTTTAATGTTTATTTATTTATTTTGGCACGGGAGGGGCAGACAGAGAAGAGAGAGAATTCCAAGTAGGATCCATGCTGTTAGGGCAAAGACCAACGTGGGGTTTGATCTCATAACCTGATGGTGAAATCATGACCTGAGCCAAAATCAAGAGTTGGACCCTTAACTGACTGAGCCACCTTGGTGCCTCTGTCAGTAACTCCTCCTAAAATAATATATAATTCTAACACTTAGAAAACTTTACTAGTCCCCCTTACTCACAGAATGAAACACATTCGGTCTTTTCCCCTCTTCATCTTTTCCCCCAGTTTCTCACATTTTCCAATCCAAAGTTCCTATTCCTTGTTTTTCTCTCAAGAACTTCTCTCTAGTCAATCTGCCCCACTTGTTGTCACTCAAACCCACCAAGCACCTCCCATGCCCACATCTTTTGGCCATGATCCTTTTCTCCGGTGCCTTGTTTCATCTTCTGAAACTGGTTCCCAAGCCTCTTTGACCTCCTTCTCTCCTCCATGGGTCTCTCCTAGAGCCGTCCCAGTTTCCATGGCTCTTCTGACTGACATCTTGACCACACCCTACTCATCTCCTATGTTCCTGTATTGTGTTCTAGTTTCCTTTGACTTGTGATGCCTTCTCTCCCTGGAATGCCATGAGAGTCCCCAGAGGATGGGGATTTATGTGCAGTCATTCTGAAATCCCTGCCATGTTGGATGCAGTGTTTTGGACATGGTAGGAACTCTGTATTACTTGAGAACTCAGCACAGGTTTCAGCAAATCTGCTTGGATTCAAATCCTCACTCTGCTGTTTAAAGAACATGTGTCCTTAAGTTATTTAGCTCTTAAAAGCTTCTGTTCTTGACTTGTAAATGGAAACCACTGTAGCACCCACCACAGAGTGGAGCAGTGAGGATTGTGTGAGATAAAGCGTCCTATTCAGGATAGTCTGATACACAGTACTCAGTGCAGGTGAGCTGTTGTTACCCTCCAGACCAAGACAAGTGCTGTTACTGGAATCTAAAATGCGAAAATTTAGGTAATACTGAGAAGAGTATTGGGCCATCAGTTAAGTGAAGATGGCCCCTTAGAACCAACGCAGTGGTGAGGAAGCTCTCTCCAACATATGTATAATAGGGGAGAACTGTAACTTCAACCCTGCAGATGTGTGTGTGGAAATTTCAGATAAAACAACTGGGTAAACCAGAACTGGATTGGTAAGGCTGCCTCAAACCAGTGATTTCCAACCAGTCAATTGTCACTTTCAAGTAGTCAAGTGAGACGACCCTTTGTCCTCCAATATCCATGGAGCTCTCCATAGGTACCTTCATGTGTCTTTTCTGCATCCCTCCCAATACTCTCAGTTTTCAATAAGCCTGTCAGTCCCCATGTGACCCGTGTCTACCTCAACTTCCTGGGACAACTTTACCTATCACTGAGTATAAGACTTCGAGAAAATAACAGTATCTTCTCATTAGAAGGACTTGGGGATGCTGCATTAGAGTCAAAGGCCTGGAGCACCCCCTCTAGTAAAGGATAACACAGAAGTTGGTGTCCCAGGAAGTGGTTAGTGTTTTTCTGCCTCTCCTGTTACTCTTAGCTCCCATCCCACAGTTGTCCCATAGACAATGGAAGTAGCATCTCTAACAGTAATGAAATGTCACTGTGGAAACTTCTTGTTACGCACACTCCTTGTTCTGCTACCACCGAGGCTCTCACAGGGTGAAGGAGGTGCAGGTCCTGCACCACATTTTAATGTGTCATCAATGCAGGGCACCTGGATGGCTCAGTCGATTAAGCGTTGGACTTCTGCTCCGGTCATGATCTCGCGATTCATGGGTTCAAGACCCTCGTTGGGCTCTGGGATGACAGCTTACAGCCTGGAGCCTGCTTCAGATTCTGTCTCTCTCTCTCTCTCTCTCTCTCTCTCTCTGCCCCTTCCTTGCTTGCACTCTCTGGCCCTCTCTCTCTCGCTCAAAAAATAATAATAAACATAAAAAAAATTAATGTGTCATCAGTGCACTGTTTTCCATGCTGGGAGGTGACCTTGCCAAGATGGGCATCGTGTTTGTTAATAAATTAAAGCAGCATGTATCTGGCCCTGTCATTAGTGCTGGGAGGCAAGTTTCCAAGCCATTTCCAAGACATGTTTTCTGAGCCTTGTATGGCCCATCTTATCTGCACAGTGGCAGAGAGCTTTTCTGAAACATAAACCAGCTTTTGTCCCTGCCCTACCCTTGGTCTCTCTCTGCTCAGCCAGAACTTCTCTTCGGCTCCATCTCCAGGTCATTAGGCACAGAGAAGCAGAGCGGGGAAAGATCTAGGACTTGCGGTTTAGAAATGTTGGTTCACCATGGTTCTGGCTCCAGGAGAGCATCTATAAATGCAGCACTTGCTCACTGGCATATGCGGAAGTCATATGAAAAGAAACATGAATATCCAAGCTTGGTGATCTGCGGGGAGACAAAGGGTCTCTCAGGAGCCACATGAAATGTGTTTTCACTCCAACAGTGCTTCATCAGAATGCACATGCCCTGAATCGGGTCTTCACATTCTCCCCAGCCAGGAACTCTTTCCCTGTCAAGTTCCCAGGTGCATATTTCTAAAGGCGACCGTCCATTCCCTCAGGCACTGGACAGCCCTGAAAGCAGTTTGGTTTGCTAGGAGCCTTGGAAAGACACTCAATAATCTGTATTTCCCTGGCATGTTCTGCCTCCTCTTTACCAAATGCAGTTCTTTCATTTCTCCTGAAATCAGGCTCAAAGGTCACTCCCTCCAGGAAACCTTCCCAGATTTAACCACCCCCCCCATCTCTAATCACTTATTTGCTCTCACCTTCTAGCAGTCATGCAGTTTTGTGTTCAGAATGGATTCTGTCATTCTCCACCTGTTGATATGTTGTTAAGACTACAGATTCTTTATGCTTTATCTAAAACCTGTGGAGTTAAATGTGTTTCAGATTTCAGAACCTTTCAGATCTTAGAAATAGAATAGAGGTTTGGGGTACCTAGATGGCTCAGTCAGTTAAGCACCTGACTCTTGATTTCGGCTCAGGTCATGATCCCAGGGTCATGGGATGGAGCCTCATGTTGGGCTCTGTACTGACAGCATGAGCCTGCTTGGGATTCTCTCTCTCTCTCTAGATAAATAAACATAAAAATTAAAAAATATATATGAGATTCTAGGATAGCACCCATAACCCAATATGTTAATATTTGTTCAATGAAACATGAATATTCACATGAAGAGGAAAACATTAAGATTATAATCAACTTCCTGTCAGCTCATGTCAGTTCAGTATTTCCAAAATGTGGATCTGGGCTAATAATAGTCATCACTACCGACCCTCCCTCTGTGCTAGACACTCTGCTCTTGCATCACTCATTCAACCCCACAGCAGTGACACATGAAGGAGGTGTTATCTTCCACAGGTGGTGGGTCAGGAAAGTAAGGGTCTGAGGCAGTAATTTGCCCAAGGTCAAACCTCTAGAACATAGAGGAACCAGCATTCAAACCCAAGCCTGCCTGGACCATAGCTTGATGCTTAATAGTTTTCATACCAAATGTGCTTCCTCTCACATTTCCAATTACAGCATTCCATATGCAAAATGGAATATATAAATGCTTGCCAATGATGACAACAAACAAGGAGCATTTAATTTTTTTCATTTGTAATTCACAAGTTACTCTTGCCTCCTTCCAGAAGGACTGTAAAGTACTTAAAACGTCAGTCAGCTCGGTAAGGTGGGCACGAAGCCTCTGGAAGCCTGGATGTGACCAGAATAGGTGAAGGCATCAACAAATCTGTCAACTGATAGGTCCCAATTAGGCGGTCAGGGTGGCCACGTGGGTTAAGGGCGTATGCAATCAGTGGTAGACATTTAGAGCTCAGGGGATTTCACCTGAAGTCAAAATACTTTTTCTTTATTCCAGTTAGAAACACCATTTTATCTTTTTTTTAATGTTTATTTATTTTTGAGAGAGAGAGACCTTGAGCAGGGGAGAGAGAGGGAGACACAGAATCCGAAGCAGGCTCCAGGCTCTGAGCTGTCAGCACAGAGCCAGATATGGGGCCCTAACCCACAAACTGTGGGATCATGACCTGAGCCAGAGTCAAATGCTTAACCAACAGAGCCACGCAGGCGCCCCAAAACACTGTTTTAATTGTTTCCAATTCTTTCTCCTGAAAAACCAGATATTTCCCACAATACAGAGCTTGTGTTCTTCCATAGCAATAATCAGCCGCTGCCAAGTGGCAGCTTGAGTTGGGGGACACATTCCCCCAGGCAGCCTTTGTCCCTCAACCCCTACACTCCTGGATGGTGAGGGAATTCGAGTCTGGGGACGCCGCATCTGCTGGAGTGGCCCTGCGTCTGCTCCCTTGCCCGGCCGTGCTCCCCGAGGGCTGGCGGCCTGTTTACTGATGTGAATGAGGCAGCCGGCTCGTGCAATTCTTCTGTCACCAGTCAAGGACCTGCTGCAGGGTGACACTGCAGGAGCCTATTTTCAGCACCAACACCATCACCAACTGGCAGCAAGGACAGAGACAGACAGACAGGCAGGCAGAATTTGGGTGCACCAGACACAAAAGAGATCTGAGGGGGTAAAGGACAGCTATGGAGCTGTGGACCCAGAAGAAGGCAGAAGTGGCCCAGCTCCTAAAAGGGGCAGTGTCTCACGTGCAGCAGAAGCACAGAACCTACCGAGGTCACTTCCTGAAGCCAGGCTCCACGACCCTTGAAAGGAAGCCGAGAAAAGCAACAGCAAAAGGTGGCTTGGGGCCACAACTTACACAACGTTCTGTGATCAGAGGGCCTCCATGAACTAGTGCCCTACCAGGACAGGCCCTCAGCCACCTGCTGGCGCCTTGGGTTTCCCAGTTTCCAAGAGGACCACCCCAAACCCATGTTGGCCAGTTTCAAGAGCTTTCTCAAGTTCAGTACAGACGCCTTGTGTAGGTAAAAGCCCAGCAGAGTTTACACTGGACCTGGCACATGAAGAGACACAGGTTCTCCTTTTCCTCCATGTTGGGAAGCCAGACGTTTGCCCACCGTGGTCTGAAGCCCACTATACAAGAAGTACCTGCCTTTGGACCATCAATTCCTGGCACTGAGTCTCTCACAGGGGACCTCTTTCTGGTTTGTTTATAGAACTCTCTGGAAGGCTCTTGGAAAGAAATAGAAAGGTGGCAGTAAGATCTGGGCAATCCATCATGCCAAAGCTTATCAGGGGCACGTGGGCAAAAGGACCTTGAACAGATTGGCCCATTTGCCAACTTAGAATGACAACAGTGACGGCTGGACCCCTCGCAGCCAGCTCCGTTTGCCGCCCACATGCCCCAACTCTGGGGACTGGTGTCCGAGCAAACATGCCCTCCTGTCAATGTTGCGCACTAAGTGGAGGCAATTATTTTGCTAGTCTTGTGAAAATTTCTGAATTTTCCAGATCAGCTCGGTTTGCTGGGCCTGGGACAGAAAGCCCCACGGGGTCTGGGCCCCGGCATCTTGGGAGATGAGGTGCTGGCCACGTGTACTTCTCCGGGAGCCAGAAATGTAAAGCATTCATGGTAATTGGCATCATTGTTTTGGTTTGGACCAGAGAGACAAACATCCAATTTGAGATCAAATAAATGCATCCTGGGCCTGAGGAAGCTTTTAAAATAAGATTCGCTTTAGAGCAGTTTAGAAACTAGAAGGACGCACCAGCCAAATTCTGCCCATACTTCTTGGGCTGAAAAAGAGAGGCCCCCTCCCAAGCTTCCCAAGGAGGGGAAACTCATCCATACCAGATGCTGTCTTACATTTACAGAAGTACTGCAACAAGCTCGGGGAAGAGAGAAGGATCTTATATAATTTTGACTCGAATGAAGATAAACAGAACTTAAATATACAGCACCAACAATTCCAGAATAAAGGCAGGTAACATTTCTTGAGTGCTTACTATGTGCTTGACACTGTTTCAAGTCCTTCATAATTGCACAATATTATCCATTCACTATTTGCCAAATAACAACAACAATAATAGTAATAGTAACAATAATGCCACCCGAACTATGAGGTAGCCGTTGTTACTATCCCTAATTTACAAATGAGAAAACTGAGTAATGTGAGTATGTGCTGATGCCAAGATTCAAACCAAGTATGTCTGACTCTAAAGCCTATGTACTTAACTAAATCTACCTAGAAAGTGTTCTTACAATACATTCTTCCAAAAAGGACTCCAGGATCTATGCATTTCACCTGCTATGAAGCACTCTTTTTTCCATTCCCAATAGCTATTCCCAGCCTCTTTATAGAATTTCACATTGTTTGAAAAGTAACATCTCAAAGCAAAAGGAACCCTCCTTCAGACCCCGGAGGTGAACTGTCATTGATCTGAGCCCCACAGAATAACCTTGTTTTCCTTTGGGGAGGACTGGCAGGCCCATGGCACAGATCTAGCTCTCGGAACTGGCAAAATTCTGCAGCATGTGTCTGGAAAGGATTTTGCTCCCTGATAAACAGATACAGTGAGAAAATCCACTGCATTTTCCCCCTTTTTTGAATGTATGTAAAACATGATGTTTGGAGGTGAGACACCAGTTTAGGTTTGTCAGCCTGTGGACAAAAAGCCAACACGCTGAGGATGTCAGAGAAGAAAAGATTTTCAAAAGCCTGGGTGTCCAATGACAGATTGAGGCAACACTCCAAACTTGGAAGCCCGTGTCTCCAGACTTCTCGACTTGCTGCATAGGATAATTATATATCTTTGTTGCTTAAGCCATTGTTCAGCATTCTGTCGCTCTGCATTCAAATGTATCCTAACTTACACTGTATCCTTTGTCTGTGTGTAGACATATGTTATGTCTGTACATTTTTCACCTTTCTTCATTCCAGTTAACTTAAAGCTACTTGGCCAGATAAAACCAGTCTGTCAAGAAAGGAAAGGCAATGTGTTTGAGTAGCAGTTTATCAACATTCTTCCAGAAGAAGAAGTTCAAGACTATCGCACTATCATTTATCAACCCCCTTCCCCCAAATCTTGCTCAAATGCATTCACCTGCAGGCTGTGACTCAGCAGTAAACAAAAGAAAATCCATCCCCAGTTTCCTCATTAGTTCAAAAAGCAATCAGATGTTCCTTGGGTAAATTTCAGCACTGACATTGCAGGCTTCATTCTATCTATCTCTTAAGAGGGATTATATTGTACTAATTTCTTGGGATGCCCTATAATAGTGAGCAGATCTTTAGACACTTAATAAAATAGTAACTGTTTATCAACAGTGCCCAGGCCCTCCCCTCTACAGGTCTCAGTTCTTCAGTACAATGTGGAAAATGAAGGTGCTCTACAGGGCACTTTCCAGCTTAGATGATCTTGAATCTGGCCAGATTCTTTTTTTAATATAGTTTATTGTCAAGTTGGTTTCCATATAACACCCAGTGCTCTTCCCCACAAGTGCCCTCCTCCATGACTATCACCCCCCCTTTCTTAAATACATGGTTTTACTCCTTACAGACTCCTCTTCAAAGCTTAGGCAGCCAGGTGCCTGATAATGTCTGAATCACACATCAAACCTTTCTGGAGCCCATACTTACGGTAAAAGTTAACTACTCACTTGAACTGTGAGCTCCTCATTAACCTGTATCCTCAGTGCCTAATGAGACATAAGATACATAGTCCGCACTTGGTAATTATTGGTCATCCAAAAATAGCTACCATTTTTTTAAAGCATCTACTACTTGAGGGACATTTTATTATTTATTGATTTATTTTATTTCTATTTTATTTATTATTTTTTAATGTTTATTTTTGAGAGAGAGTGAGAGAACACACATGGGGAAGGGCAAGAGAGAGACCTACAAACACACAGAATCTGAAACAAGCTCCAGGCTCTGGGCTCTTAGCACAGAGCCTGACTCAGGGCTTGAACCCACAAACCCTGAGATCATGACCTGAGCCAAAGTCAGATGCTTAATCAAGCCATCCAGGTGCCCCTTGACAGACATTAATTTTTTTAATGTTTTTTATTTATTTTTGAGAAACAGAGAGAAGCAGCTCGAGCAGGAGAGGGTCAGAGAGAGAGGGAGACATAGAATTGGAAGCAGGCTCCAGGCTCTGAGCTGTCAGCACAGAGCCCAATGCAGGGCTCGAACCCACGAACTGTGAGATCACGATCTGAGCCAAAGCTGGATGCTTAACTGACTGAGCCACCCAGGCGCCCCATTGACAGACATTTTAAATAGGTTATCTCAAAATCCTCCAGACAATCCTGCAGGGGCGGTATTTTTACATCTATAACCTGAATAAAACCGGGCTGCCTCGAGCCCAGTGTCAGCACAGTGTGACATCCAACATTCCCAAACCCAACCCAACAATGTGGGAACCAACATTGTCAGGTGTTCAGCGATGTCTTAGAAGGTGAGTCAACTAGGACGGCGCCATTGCAAACATACAGAGACTCCTCTTTCCTCGGCCCTCTTTCCCCACATCCTCTCAAGCCCCACCAAGACCCACAATCACCGTCTTCCCCAAATGCTCTCACGACCCTCCTGCCTTCTCCCCTTTGAAATCTGCTTTGTCCTTTGGAGCATTGGCTCCTGTCCTGGGTCATGTAAAACTAGATTGGAAGTTTAGTCTCTCCAAGGTCTTCAGTTTTCCCAATGATCATTGATTTGCCCAGTGCTCTGTGGGTGTGGACCGCAGCCATATCTGGTGCTATCCTGGACTGCAGAACTGACGTGGCTCCATGGCACCGTGCAAGGGGTGTGCACTGCTCTGCTCACACAAAGTTCCTCTCTTCACACGTCGATATGCATGAGCTAGTGGCTGCTTCAGAGCCACCCAAAGAACTTGTCAAAAAGGTAGATGTCTGATCCCCACACCAGTGCCTCTGATTCAGAATATCCTAGGGTGAGACCCAAGATTCCACATTTTTAACAAGCTTCCCAGGTGAATGCAAGGCATCGCCAGGTTTTAAAGCACTGTTTCTACCACAAAGGCTACAGAATCAAGCCCCAGAGCAGCTCATGCCCACAGGGACAGAAACCTTCCCCTGAATCCCATTTTAATGTTTGATCTTCCTTACCCAATGGTGTTCCTCCTCTTATGCACCCTGTGGGCTTCAGAGATTCTGTAGTGGGGGTGGTGGGCAATACAGAATACTTTCTCCCTGAGAAACAGTGATTGCCCATCCCTGCAGATCTGGAAAATGTTCCAGAGCCTTCTGTGTCTTCTCAAAGTGCTTTTGTGAGAAAATGGGCACAAAAGTCCCCACCAGGGCATCCAGGAAGGATTTCTCCCGAGTTCAGGCAACAAGAGCCTAGCCTGGACCATGCTCCTTTCTGGAAGACTGGTGACAGAGGGAGCAGAGAGCTCTGGTAGCCGCTGGGACCAAAGTCAAATATGGAACATTCCACAAGACCTCTAGGAGGTGGGCTTGCAGTGAAGAGGGGTGAACCAAGCAGGATTTTGAGAAAGGGCCTTATGCTGGTGGTGCCTTCCTCCCATGTCACAGCTCCCAAGTGAGCAAAGGAGCAAGTGTTCTCTGGGCTGAAGAGGCACCTTGAGTTGGGCAGTAGCCAGGGTTCCCACCAGCATGAGGAGGACAAGACAGCCTGGCCAAACCCAAAGGCATGGCTTTCATCAAGCGAGTGGTGTTTCCTTGAAGCCCTGTTCTTTGGAATGGACTTCAACATCTGGGGGGTCCACAATGGATCCCTTTTAGTAACTAAGCACTGAAGAAAAGCACCCAGCCTCATGACCAGGTAATCTTACTGCACAGATTCTGAAGAGAGCTGTAGAGTAAGGGCCAGTGAATTTTGCAAACTCAGTCGCTCTGAAAGATTCGCAACAGTTTCTGTCAACAAGCATTTATCAAATATCTATGGATGTGCTGGGCGTGGGCAACATGTGGGCAAGAGTGAATCAAGCCTTTGGCAGAGAATCAAGTACCAGACACGACAACACATGATCTGATGACAATAAATGTCCCTGTGAGTCTTCGGGAACAGAAAAGTTGAATATAGAGCTACCTCAGAAAAGCCAAGATTTTGCTTGCTTGAGATGAGACTGGAAAGGTCAGTGGGATCACTTATCAACACAATCAATTAGGTCTGCACACATATGGTTAAATCCAAAGCAATCAAAACACGAGTTCTGACACAGTGTAAAAGATGGGCACAGCCACCTGCGGGAGGGAAGGTTTTGTCCCTTCCCCACGAAGCTCCATAGTACCATGTCACAAATCAAGGTGATCGCCTCCTGGTTGGCCATACAGACATTCACACAGGTAATCTTTTGTTACTTCCTTCATGTTCTTCTATTTCTCTGACTTCCAAGCCTTTTTGTAGTGTCCCTGCCTTCAGTGTTGTTTTGAATCGATGCACTTTCCTTCCTCCCCAATGGTGGTTTGCAGAGTTGCTTTGGGCGGTGGGATCCTTTTAGAAAAATAAACCTTCCATGTGACTCCAATATTTTAAACATACAAGCAGAGATCTCTGCATCTCCCCTTCTCCCAGGCCCTCTCCAGCATCAGAAGCTTCCCTGGAATATAAGGAACAGAGCTGCTCCATCAGAGGCAGACATTGCAACTTGCCATCCCTTTCCCTTCTTTCTTAGTAACACAATTCTAATGAATGGGAATGAAATCAACCCTAAGACTACATTTCTCAGCCTGTCTAGCTGCCAGGTGCCACCATCCTGTGATTCAAGTCCAGGCACTGACACGTAGAAGTATCATATGAGATTCCTGGGGAGACTCCGCAGAGCTGAGAATTGTGCCCTCTCTGCCCTTCTCTCCCTCCCCCCTCCTCCTCACTGTCTGTCATGTATGAATGATGATTGGAGTTCCAGCATCCATATTGCCATTGGTTTACTTTGAAGTTGGAGTCTAGAGATGCTCTAGAGATGACAGGGCAGAAAAAAGACAGAGCCCAGATCTGTGTGACTTCATGTGCGGGCATCCACTTCTGCGTTGCTTGCCTCTGACTTCTTTAACATGAAAGAGTAAGTTCCGATGTGTCTAATGCAAAGTTGCTTAGGTTTTTCTGTCTTTAGTTGTTTTTCCACTACAGGTCTCCTCTCATGGACTGTTTGGAAAAGAACAATAGCTGGCATCTACTGATGATGTTTACTGTGTGCTAAGCATTTGTGCATCCATCGTTTCGTTTACTACTCGGTCCACCACAGGAGGTAGGGACTAGCATGGAGAGCTTTCAGATGAAGAAATGGAGGCTGAGAGGAATTCACATCTTGCCAAAAGTCACACAGCTAGCACGAAGACAACAGAAGGTGAGATCTGACTTACATACTCTTTCATGATCTAAACCTGAGGTGAGGCAGTTCTAGAATCAGACTGGCTTGGGTCCAAGTCCTTGCTCTACATCTTCCTAGAAGGATGATCTTGGGCAAAATTCTTTTACTTTCCAGAGCCTCAGGCTGACTTCCAAGGTGAAGTGTGGATTAACAAGTTCATGGGTGTGCAGTTTACAGCGCAATGCCTGCCTATGGCAGGTGAGATGGTGTCAATCGTAACATGGGGTGGGGGGCGAAGTTAAAGGAATACAATGAGAGGGAAGCCATATGTTTTCAGAAGACTCTGAAAACAGCTCCTTGGAGACGTGGCACAGAAGAGAAAAATGCTGGGCGTGTTTACACACATCCCAATGTGTGAAGCTGAGCAAGACATTTCTCCTTATTCTCGGTTTCCTCATCTGTAAGGTAGAAATAACAATTTCTTTCCCATGGGATCCCTGGCGGAAAGAACTGACCTGTGGCAGAATGAGACACGGTGTTCCTGATATCCCAGCTCGACTTCACTAACCCTTGGCACTCCTTCATCTTCTCAAATGAAGTGGCAAATTCTCTATCCCACTTTCTTATTTTTCTTATTGCAAGTTGTCACTAGGATCTCTTTTATATTGTGGCAATTGATACCAACAGTTATGATTCAGCAATGCCAACCCGAATAAAAGTGCAAGAATTAGCACCGGATGATAGAGAAAAAAGAATGGCAAACACACAAAAATGGTAGTTTTTAAAGGATATGTGATAATTTCTAAAATCATAAAAACTCTCAGGAAACTGTGTCAAAATTTAAAACTTCTGTGTATCAGAGGACATGACCAACAGACTAAAAAGGCAGTCTATGGAATAGGAGAAAAGATTTTCAACTCATGGCTCTGATAAGACGTAATATCTAGAATATATCAAGAACATCTATAATAACTTAACAACAACAAAAGTACCCATTTGGAAATGGGCATGGGACTCAAGCAGACATTTTGCTAAAGAAGATACACAAATGGACAACATGTGTATGAAGAGATGCTCAATGTCACTAGTCGTTAGGGAAATGCACCTCAAAACTACCATGCAGTTTCACGTCACACCCAGTAGGACAGGTGCTATCAAAACAAGGGATAATAACAAGTGTTGAGGAGTATGTGGTGAGATTGGAATCCTTATGCAGAATATGAAATAGTGTGGCACTCTGGAAAAGACATGGAGATTCCACAAAAAGTTAAAAATAGAAATACGGCATGGTCCAACAATTCCACGTATGGGTCTATATCCAAAAGAATTGAAAACAGGATCTTGAAGAGATATTTGCATGCACCCATTCATAACAGCAATAGTCATAATAGCTCAAAGGTGGAAAAACAACCCAAGTCCATAGTTGAATGGACAAACCAAATGAGTTCTATTCAGACAATGGAATATTATTCAGCTTTAAAAAGGAAAGCAAAGTTGGCTCATGGATGCACTCTGAGGACATTACGATAAATGGAATAAGCCAGTCACCAAAAGACAAATACTGTACGATTCCACCTAAAGACATATCTAGAGTAGCCAAATTCATAGAAATGGGAAGTAGAATGGTGGTTTCTAGAAGCTGGGGGGTGGGGTGGGGAGAAAACAGGCAACTGTTGTTTAAGGGGTATAGAGTTTCAGTTTTGCAAAATGAGAAAGTTCTGGACATTGGTTGCCCAACATTGTGAATACACTTAACACTACTGAACTCAGAAAGGGCACAGACAGGAAATTTTATGTTACGTGTATTTTGTCACAGTGAAAACACGCACCCTGCTGGAAGAACAGCAATGGGAGGAAGCATGAGAGAGACAGATTGGAAGATGAGCAGGTGACAGGAGAGGGGCACCATGACATGGGCGTCAGCAATGCGTTTGACAATGACTTCCATAAAAGTTGCGCTCCAAAGTGAATTGGCTTGTTTGGGAATGCTCTCATGTAAATGGAATACTGGCAGAGTGAAAATACTACGTAATCAGGGAAAAATGGGAACTACGTCTGGTTGGAAGCAAAAGCTGGGGCAAATCACAGGCTGGTGGCGGAACTGGCCTCATTTAATGAACTCATTAATGACCCAGAAGAATACAGAAATAGCTGATCCTGATGAAATTTGTGCAGATACGCTGGCAAAGTCGTGGCCTTGGCCGTAAAGTGGCATGAACATCCACAGGATGAAGAAAGATTTTCCACTAGGTACTTAATTGGATTAAAACCAATGACTTCCTGGGAGAAGAACACTTGCTCAGTTCTACCCCTTGTCTCTAGAGCAGAAAGAAAATTCTGAAATGTGATTCAGGTCATAAGCTCATATTTGACTGAGGCTAGTGGGAAGAACAGGGCTTTTCCAGAGCACGATTCTGCCTTGGTCCTTTACCTCCAGACAGAAGATGAGGAATCTACACATTCAAAAGACAGAAAGAGGGGCGCCTGGGTGGCTCAGTCAGTTAAGCCTCCGACTTCGGCTCAGGCCATGATCTCATGTTCATGGGTTCGAGCCCTGCGTCGGGCTCTGTGCTGACAGCTCAGAGCCTGGAGCCTGCTTCCGGTTCTGTGTCTCCTTCTCTCTCTGCCCCTCCCCTTCTTATGCTCCGTCTCTCTCTGTATCAAAAATAAATAAAACATTAAAAAATTTTTTAAAAAGGCAGAAAGAAGGAGAAGGCGAGAGGAGGAAGAGACACAGTGCTTCTCCCCTGAGGGACGCTCTGGACCAGATGCCCATGAAACCCAAATGTCCAAGACTCTGAAGGGTGGCACAGTTTTGTCACCCTCGTCCCTGGCTTGAAGTCCCGGGGTACTTCAGAGAAGCCTGACACCTTTGACGAGGCCTTGAATGATCTCCCCATCCAGCATCTTCCTGCATCACTGCCCTTCTCACCCACTCCCTGCTCATCCACTATTTGGCCTGCTCAGCAGCAGCTCTTCCTCTTTGGCCAAAGCTCTGCCATTTTCCTCAGCAAATTCACCCCTTCCTTTCCTGCCCGGAGTCACCACTCTGTCCCCAGCCACTGTGCTTGGTTAAGGGGTTGGCAGAGGGTCCAACCTGTGCCGATCTGGTTCCATCCCAGGACTTTTATTTATTTGTTTTAAATGTTTATTTATTTATATTGAGAAAGAAAAAGCAAAGGAGGAACAGAGAGAGAGGGAGAGAATCCCAAGCAGGCTCTGTGCTGTGAGCGAGGAGCCAGAGGTGGGGCTTGAACTCACGAACCATGATATCATAACCTGAACCGAAATTGAGAGTCCGATGTTTAACTGGCTAAGCCACCTAGGCACGCCCTCCCTCCCCCATTCCAAGACTTTCAGAGCAACCACTGCTAAGAAACAGCTCTCCTTGGCTGCCTGAAACTAACTTCAGCCTCTAGTTTCTTAGATGAACGTGCGGTTGGCATTTTGTGCAGGACAGTTATGCAGGACCATCTTTGGCATTTAGCATCTCTGTTTCTGCATACTAATTGCCAGTAGTATTCCCCAAATCATTGTGATGACAGCAACAAAATGCCCCCCACCCCACACACGTACACTCGGCTGCCACCTATGGTCGAGAACTTCATGACTTTTTGCCATGAGATGGAAACGTGAGAAGGAGGCGCTCGCGGGAGCCCTACCTACCCCACCATTCCTTCAGACGTTTGGCTTACATGTCACTTCCTCAAAGAATCCTTTTCATTTCTCCCCCATCTGAATCAGGTCGCTTTCATGCCACCCTCTAGTTATTATGTGTACTACTGAGCCAAATTGCAAATACGTGTTTAGTGGTGTGGTTGTTTGTTTCACATCTGTTTTCTCCCACTTGGACTGTTGGTTCTGTGAAGAAAGGGGCTATTTTGGTTTCCAATGATGGATATTCAATAAACATTTGTAAAGAAAGGGAGACAAGGGGAAAGGAGGGTTGCTTAGAAACTAGTAACACGTAGTGACTGGGATCTCCAGCCAACCCACAAAAGCCTGTTCAGTCTAAGAACCTAAATGTCATCTTCTACACTGTGTTTATGAGAGAAGGGTCTGAGCTGGGGTTGACTGAGGAGCCCCAGGAGCCCATCTGTCTCTCCAGAAAGCCAGGGAATTCCCCTGCCTCCCAGGTGGGAGAAGCCCCACATCACAGCAGCAAGATCTCAAGACGGAGGTGGGGGGTGGGAGCCTGGCAACAGTTTCATCGCCTTTGCCCCCTCCTCTCTCCCTCCAGCCTTGGCTGTGTTGTCAGGGGCTCTGGCAGCAGGGAAAAGGGGTGGGAGTCAGGGAGGGACCACTCACACTGCTTTGGAAATCACAGACCTGTCTCCTAAAATACTCCCTTTTGGGGGAACGCATGTTGTTTTGGGTCACTGACACACTCCTGTCCCCTCGGGGAAACTACTCTTCTCTCTATGTAGCCCTGGTGGCATGGGAAACACGGATGCCTGCCTCTCACTGTGGAAGCCCATGGACCAAATCTTTCCCACCATGAGGTCACATAGTGACACAGCTAAGGGATTTTTCTCCCAGGATCTTGAATATTTAGTGGGCAATGTAAAGACTTTTTTTTCTAAATACTTTCCCCCAGTAATGTGGCCCTGATCACATTCTCCCTGCAGAAGTCCTGTCTTCTAGTTCCCTGACAAGTACCTTGACTGCTTTCCATGTCCAAGCCTAATTCTCTAGACTGCTCTCAATTCTTGGACTCTCTCAGTATCATTCCAATAAAATACCCTTTGTCTGAATTATAAGGGCCAGCGGTTTTGTGTGCAACACAAGAGTCTAGATGGGTTTCCTGAGACCTGATGGAGTAATTCACCATAGTTTTATTTTTGCATTCATTCATTCCAAATACAGTTAATGAAAGCCCATTATGCCTCATGCACTGTGCTAACTGTTGGGTTTACAAAAACAAACAGGATTCAGGCCCAGGCTTAAAGGGACAGACTGTTTAAGGAGACACAGAAATAACAATTAAAATGGAAGTACTGTGGTCTAGGGCAGAGAATCCTGGGAAGATGAGGATCCGAACTCCTGCCCTTCCTTCAGGCACACTTTCAATCTCTCCATGGCACCCGATGCTTTGGTTCAGGGGCCTGTGGGCAGCAGATGCAGGTGAATATTTGGGCATCATGGGGTCTCCACTGAGAGGGCAAATATTCTCCACAATGAGCTGACATGGAGCCAAGTTGGAGAGCCCCAGGCTGGGGTCATCAGCAAAGGATTGCAGTAAGAGCTGAAGCCCCAGGGGAAATTGCCTGGGTTTCCCGGCCCCAAGAGGCCGGATTTGTAGACAGAACCCTTCCTGCCCTAAAGGATAAAAGGGCATGGGAAACTGAGGGAGCAAAGAGGCTCCTTCCAGGGCCCTGGAAAGCCGCCAGCTTGCACACAGCAAGGACAGCATTGCCTTCCGCCACTGCTGGGACTGCCGCCACAGTTAGGGCTTCCACAAGCACACCTGGGCCTCAGGAGGCTGAGGTGTCACTCATCTGGCCGCCAGAATAAACTGTCCCACTAAAATAGAGCTGCTGAAGAAGAATGCCAATCTCTTGAATATAAAAAGGAGTACTTCAGGACGTTGACACGTAGCCTGACTACAGCAGCAACAACAACCACATCATCTACTGGAACATAAAAAATGTCTCAACTGGGGGGCCTAGGTGGCTCAGTTGGTTCAGCGTCTGGCTCTTGATTGCGGCTCAAGTCATGAAGCCAGGGTTGTGGGATCGAGCTTAGTGTTGGGTTCTGTGAGCTGAGAGCGTAGCTTGCTTGGGATTCTCTCTCTCTCCCTTCTCCCATTCTCTCTCAAATAAAAATTTAAAAAAGCATATATCCACTAAAAGATTCAGTAGAGAAATCACACAGAGGATAGTCATTGCTGAGACCCCAATTAACAGCCCGGATGATCAAATATAAGAAATATTTCAAAGCACAGAGAAAAACATATAAAGATGGATATTGTAAAACAAAATATATGAGACATGTTGAATATATTCAGGAAACTTAACATGTGAATTATAAATACTCCAGAAGAAGAAAAAAGGACACATGATAAATATGGCCTCTTTGAGTTCTGTCAGGGCTAAAGAAGAAGGGATCCACCAAGAATATCCTAGTAACATTCCAAACTTTAGGTTAGAAAAAAAAGCCTGCCAAACATTCAAATAAAAAGAACATAAGCTCTACAAGGGAAATATAATCAGAATGGCACCAGATTTCTTTACTGCAGCCTTGGGAGATGAAAAACAGTACAAAAACATCCACAGATACTGAGCCTACAATGTATTGCCTGCCTAGAATAAAAGAGAACTGCATGGAACATGCCAGAAATCAAGAAGTGCATCTCCCTGGTACTCGCCTTAAGAGGCAAAAAGAATGGGTCATAGACTTAAGCAAGAGCTAAAGTTATAAAACTCCTAGAAGAAAATGGAGTAAATCTTCATGACCTTGGGTGAAGCAATGACTTCTGAGATATGTCACCAGAATCACAAGCAAAAATAAAAATGGAAAAATAGTGGACTTCATCAAAACAAAAAAAA
>NC_043702.1:166210146-166211993 GCF_006229205.1 Suricata suricatta
TGAATTTTCATCACTTGTTTCAGGTAGTGCTGGCCTGGTTTCCCGCATAAGTGTAAAGTTACCATTATTTTCTTCATCTATTCTTTGGAAGCCAGCCAGTGAGTCTACAACCCGGGGTGAGGTTTGGAGGTGAGGTTTGGGGGTGGGGAGGATGGGGGCGGGGGAAGGAGGGGCTGGAATTAAGCTCCACCTGCTGGTCAGGAATGGTATCTACACATATTTTGTTTTTGGAATAGTGGAATGATTTGTCTCTTCTTCCTTTTATAAAATAAATTTTTTAAAAGCATGAACATGAGAGGAATAAGGTCAAATATAGCAGCTCTTCCAATAAATGTGAAATAACTGAATTTCCATTAAAAATCAGAGACTTTTCAATGGGGGGGTAGCAGAATAAGACTAGCCACATGCTATTTACTATAAAATATTTAAAACAGAGAGGAGATATTAATTAATTAATTAAAGTCATAGGCATCAAACAACTATTTTTAAGCAGTAGCTAATATCAACAAAAATTTAAATGTAAATGGATTAACAGGGAAAAGGGGGAAAATATAAGGCAAAATTTAGGAAGATAGTATGAGTCATAACCCTGTGTGCTTAAAGTAATTATAGCAGCTAAATATTTAAGGAGCAAACTGTTAGAAATGTAAGAGGAACTTGAAATTTCAAATATAGTGAGAGACTTCATTATACCTCTTTTATATTTAGACAGATCCAATAGACAAAAAAAAAGACAACAATCAAATTAGTAGAAATTATATCATAGATATATAATTATCTATAGTTACACAGATCATGGAAAACATAAAAGTAATAAACTGTTAAGTATTCTGATAATAAGCACCTAAAATACATTTCATTTACAGCAGTAACAAAAATTACAAAATACTTAAGAAATTTAGCAACAAAACCACAAGATTGATATGGAGAAAATATAGAATCTTACAGAAAGAAGTACAACAATATGGGAAAACTACTTAAGCATACCATAACTCAGTCTTAAAACAATATCAAAAGTAGTATTCTCAAAATTATTTCATAATTTTTTCCAATTAAAATCTCAATAAGTTTTTTATTTTTTTAATGTCTTTTATTTATTTATTTTGAGGCAGAGAAAGAGAGAGAGAGCATGAGCTGGGGAGTGGGAAAGACAGAGAAGGAGAGAGAGGATCTGAAGCAGGCTCTAAGCTGACGGCAGCAAGCCCGACGTGGGGCTCCAACCCATAAATGGCGAGGTCATGATCTGAGCCAAAGTAGGACGCTTAACCAACGGCCACATAGGCACCCCTCAATTCGTTTTTTAAATTGGATAAAATGATCTTAAAACTTAGATAGGGGTAAATAATGACCAAGTACAGCTGAAGGAGAGCAACTTGACTTACCAATAACAAAATCTATGATAAGGGCCATGGTAGTCAAACCAATAGTCTATTCCCATGAGATGAGGAAAATAGATCAGAAAAAAATATAAAATCCAGAAATAGATCTCACTGTATATGGATGACCATGGGAAAATGATGGATAATTTAATAATTAGTGCTGGCCCCACTAGTTAGTAATCTGGAAGAAACACTTTGAACATCGGTCTTAGAATAAAGTTCAGATTGTTTAAATATTTAAATGTGAAAATAAAAAAATAGACCATTATAATTTTACTAAGAGTCTAGAGGATTACATAAATAACCTAGGGAAAGGAAAGAACTTCTTTTTCTTTTAATGTTTATTTATTTTGAGAGAGAGAGACAGAGTGAGAGCGGGGAAGGGGCAGAGAGAGATGGAAATAGAATCTGAAACAGGTTTCAGGCTCTGAGCTGTCAGCACAGAGCCGGATGTGGGGCTCAAACTCA
>NC_043702.1:166212093-166213587 GCF_006229205.1 Suricata suricatta
TAAAAATCAGAGACTTTTCAATGGGGGGGGTAGCAGAATAAGACTAGCCACATGCTATTTACTATAAAATATTTAAAACAGAGAGGAGATATTAATTAATTAATTAAAGTCATAGGCATCAAACAACTATTTTTTAAGCAGTAGCTAATATCAACAAAAATTTAAATGTAAATGGATTAACAGGGAAAAGGGGGAAAATATAAGGCAAAATTTAGGAAGACAGTATGAGTCATAACCCTGTGTGCTTAAAGTAATTATAGCAGCTAAATATTTAAGGAGCAAACTATTAGAAATGCAAGAGGAACTTGAAATTTCAAATATAGTGAGAGACTTCATTATACCTCTTTTATATTTAGACAGATCCAATAGACCAAAAAAAAGACAACAATCAAATTAGTAGAAATTATATCATAGATATATAATTATCTATAGTTACACACATAATGGAAAACATAAAAGTAATAAACTATTAAGTATTCTGATAATAAGCACCTAAAATACATTTCATTTACAGCAGTAACAAAAATTACAAAATACTTAAGAAATTTAGCAACAAAACCACAAGATTGATATGGAGAAAATATAGAATCTTACAGAAAGAAGTACAATATGGGAAAACTACTTAAGCATACCATAATTCAGTCTTAAAACAATATCAAAAATAGTATTCTCAAAATTATTTCATAATTTTTTCCAACTAAAATCTCAATAAGTTTTTTATTTTTTTAATGTCTTTTATTTATTTATTTTGAGGCAGAGAAAGAGAGAGAGAGCACGAGCTGGGGAGTGGGAAAGACAGAGAAAGAGAGAGAGGATCTGAAGCAGGCTCTAAGCTGACGGCAGCAAGCCTGACGTGGGGCTCCAACCCATAAATGGCGAGGTCATGATCTGAGCCAAAGTAGGACGCTTAACCAACTGCCACATGGGCACCCCTCAGTTCGTTTTTCAAATTGGATAAAATGATCTTAAAACTTAGATAGGGGTAAATAATGACCAGGTACAGCTGAAGGAGAGCAGCTTGACTTACCAACAACAAAATCTATGATAAGGGCCATGGTAGTCAAACCAATAGTCTATTCCCATGAGATGAGGAAAATAGATCAGAACAAAATATAAAATCCAGAAATAGATCTCACTGTATATGGATGACCATGGGAAAATGATGGATAATTTAATAATTAGTGCTGGCCCCACTAGTTAGTAATCTGGAAGAAACACTTTGAACATCGGTCTTAGAATAAAGTTCAGATTGTTTAAATATTTAAATGTGAAAATAAAAAAATAGACCATTATAATTTTACTAAGAGTCTAGAGGATTACATAAATAACCTAGGGAAAGGAAAGAACTTCTTTTTCTTTTAATGTTTATTTATTTTGAGAGAGAGAGAGACAGAGTGAGAGCAGGGAAGGGGCAGAGAGAGATGGAAATAGAATCTGAAACAGGTTTCAGGCTCTGAGCTGTCAGCACAGAGCCGGATGTGGGGCTCAAACTCA